>NW_020664419.1:46613503-46719220 GCF_002925995.2 Terrapene triunguis | reverse complement strand
CTCGAGGTCCCTTCCAGTCCTAGAATCTATGAATCTATGAATCAAATTGAATATTTGACATAGCTCCAGGTCCCACACTGACTAGTTGATTCTCAACAGGGGGAAAAAGTATATAGATTTCTGTGCCAAAACAACAAAGTAATTTTCTGTGGAAAAATGCTACACAGAACATTCACAGATCTATCCGTGCTGAGTGAAATGTGTCTTGGTTTGAAATAAAATTATTGATACAGTAAAGTAAGCCCCATTCTGTATCTCTCACATGGAATCTTAAACTGATGGCCCCGTCATGTGTGGTCATGGGGCCCTGATTCAGCAAACCATTCCTCAATAGCAAAGAGTGTAAACACATGATGAACTTTGAACATATTTTTAAGCACTTTGCTGAAGAGACTTAAGCATATGTTTAATTGCGTTGCTGAATTGGGTGTAAAAGCATAGTCCCTTTGTATCCCACCTCTCTACTAACCATTGATCACAGGTGACCACAGTCTCTTTCTTACACCAATGTTTACTCACTGCACTTTTAGTTATAATTCATACCCTAGCTGCAGCAGGAATATTCTACAATGATCCCCTTTACAAAGATAACATTTGCCAACAGCTACTATGAACTTAATTGTATCAGAGATACTGCAGTTATTTCCTGTAATAAATATGTAGCAAAACTGTGTTATCAGAACACTCACTATGGACGAGAACTGCAAGTACAGGTGCAGTCTCCTTCTAGTTTTAATAATAAAGGAGAAACATGTTTAAAAAATTATAAGCCATTCTGAAATATAGGAGAATAGTTTTAATTTTTCTTCTCTGCCTCCTTACTCTTGGTCTCCTGTAGCTTCTGAATGTAAAGCTACTTGAGGTACCTTGCTTTTATTTCTCATGCTGACATATAATTAGGCCTAATGAGATTTAGATAAGCTTCAGATAAGGATCCAAACTTTACAGAGCTTATCTGAGCCAAACTGCTGAACCTTTTGAGGTTCACTCATCACTAGTTAAAAACCCAGAAAAAGTTGCCTCTCCATTGTGCCAAATGCTTTTCTGAAACAATAAGCAGCACGTTTTAAGTATCAGTATTTTCACTGCACAGCAGAGGATCAACAAATTGTTCTCTTACTTACTACAGAATGTGGTGAATCAGAGTCATTCAAGTCTCATCGATCATGCTGAGCTTCAGTATAGACATGAGGCACAAATACAGCCACTTACATTCACAGTGTACAGCATAGATTCTACTGTTTCTGAATATTATATATCCTCACATAATCAAATAAAACAACTGTGGTACGGGGGTGGGATATATGGAGTTTCATTCAGTGTGAACCCAGAATTTCAATGGGGAAAAAAAACACATATCCACAACATAGTAGCAAGTTAAGAAATCTATTTTAGACTATGATGAAAGTATGTGCATGCTCTATCTTATGAACTGCAATTGCATTTCTTATTAACTACATAATGGCATATGGTAAACCTTAGAACGTAAAATTACTCATTAGTACAACACTTCTAAACATACTGTTACTGAATATTACATCGGGGGCCAAAACCTTCTCAGGCTTGCAGCATGGACAACATTGCAACTTGGTTGTTTGTATTATAGTAGTGCAATTGAGATTTGGTACCATTGTGGTAGGCACTGTAGAGACACATGGTATGAAACAGTCCCTACCCTGAAGATTATCTAAAGAGAAATAAAATGACAGTCAGTGGGACTTGGGCTCGGAAGTCACTTAAGCAAAAACAAAAGGGAAGGGGAGAAACAGAGGTGAAGTGACTTGCCCTAAATCACACAGCAAGTAAGGGTATGCAATAAAACACCTGTGGCTGGCCCATGTCTGCTTACTTGGGCTCATGGGGCTCAGGCTGCGGGGCTATAAAATTGCAGCGTAGACATTCAGGCTTGAGCTGGCGCCTAGGCTCTGAGAGCCTCTCCCTTTGTGGACGCCTAGAGCCCAGGTCTGAATGTCTACCCAGCAATTTTATAGCCCCACAAGCCTGAGTCAACTGACACGGGCCTGCCACAGGCATTTTATTGCAGTGTAGACATACCCATAGTGAACAAGCTGGGAGTAGGACCCAGGGAGGTAGGAGACCTAAATTCAAGTCCCTGCTCTGCTGTTCTCCTATATCCTAAGTGAGCACCCCAACTGCCAGGCAATAGAAGCAGTGTCTAGCTGAGCTGCTCAGCCTCTCTTGGTAGAGCTCTTCCACTCTGCATAAATAATTCAATATTCATTGGACTAACGAGAGAGACTGACTCTATAGCCCATTGATTAGGGCACTCCCTCTCTGACATGAGAGACCCAGGTTCAAATCCCTGCTTTGGTAGCTATTTATACAAAGTGGCATCGCTCCAATAGTAGAAACCCGACCCTGACTAGCTGGTAGCTTGGTGTTTAGGTCATTCACCCAGGATGTGGCAGCATGACAGAGCAGGGACTGGGTCTCTCACATCTTAGGTGAGTACCCTCACTATCAGACTACTGGCTGTTCTGGTTTCCTTCCTTCACAAACCTCTAAAACAGTTACATTTATAGGAACATAGTAGATGTTGTGGTTGAAGTAAAGCAGCTCTTCTCTTTCAGCACAACCATGACATATGTTTTTAAAAACTCTTCACATTTTGTGTTTCTTGAAGTTGCCGAGACTTGGGCTAGGGCTTTCTCCATTGGCACCCTAGACATCTTAATTCCTGCTTCATTAATTATGGAGTCTTGCATGCTAAGTTATGTCACTGAAAAAGTATTACATCTAAAAGGTTGAGATTCTAAGAATGAAGCTGCACTATTGGCCAATCCTCTGATTTAGGTGCTTGTGTGACACCTCTTTTGCAAGTCCCAAACTGTACGGTGCTGATCATCAAACTGACTGTGTACGGTAGACCTCAGCACCCATGTGGAACCCAACTAGCTCCATGTAAGCACAAGGGTCTGTCCATGTGGATTCAGTTGCAAGGTTGAAGTCAAATCAGTACTTCCTCAAGGGATGTGATTCATGGTAGAGTTAAGAGCCTGATCCTGCAAACCCTTGTTCATGTGCCTAGTTCCATTTACTGCACTACTAGGACGGTGTGATTAAAAATTGATCACCTAAGTAAGGGTGTGCAGCATCAGGCCCTAAATCTGTAATTTGACTTATCCATTGCTTGTAAAAACATGCTGCACTCATAAAAATTACACAAAATAGTAATAAATTAACAAGCCTGGTACCGCTCCATGGTTGGTCCAGAATTAATCATGAATTTGTGAATTAGAACTGGCAGACTATGCAGGAGTTTCCAAATAATGCAATGGATCTCTTGGGAACCATTTGTTGCTTTCCTAGTTACGCAGCATCACTGATGTTGATAGTGTAGGAAGTCATCAGATTTAGGGAGAAAAGAACTGGAGGACAGGCACAGTAAATCAAAGTTATTCCATGTTATTAAAAAAGGCTCTAAAATATAGATGGGCAAGTCGAGCCTGTAAAAAGGACACTTAGACTGTCAGCTATAGCCTACAGTCTGCTAGTGATTATGGAAGCAAATTGTCTCCTCCACAATAAAAAAAACCCTAATAAATAATCATAATAAATACATTCAGCCAGACTCCCAGCCTGGATGAAACTGATGACCCCTTTACCATTTTTTCATTTTGTTTTATGGAATTTTCTGAACTATTCTTTTTATATTGGGACTGATTACATCATGAGATTTAATATGATCTCAATTGAAATGAACACATAGTAATTATTTATAGGATGAGTTTTATATTTAAGGTGAAGTCCATGTCCACAAGGGTAAAAACCTTAGAGGTATGTGTGGCCTTCAAAGTTTGGTTACTTTAGAATTGGTTTTTGAAGTTTCATCTGCTTGGCATGTCACTAGAGGGAGCTCTAGGTGCATGAGAAAATGTAAACATTCCTTGTTCTCAAATGTCATGAAGAACTGAAGGAACAAGAAACAAAATTCCATACCTATCAGAAAATGATTACAAAGGTCTGAAGAAGATCCATTGCTTTTTTATTAGAATATTCTATTCAACATTTGTTTACCAATAATGTGAGCTTCATAATCTGAGAACTACAATATGTAGAAACTGGCAAAAAATAATGCCCAGTTAAAACCTTTGTAAAGATGAACCTTGGAAAATGCATATTCCTAATATTTCTAAGACTTATTTAAGCAATAACAATCAAGATACTCAGCATTTCAAAATGACCAGCCTGGTAGAATTGATGAGACAGACATTCAGGAAGCCAGGGGAAAAACCTGTCCCCAATGTAATGTAATCCTAAAACGCAGTATTGTCCAATTGAGTTGTCTGATGTGATGCCTGATTTTCATATTTGACAATTGGGCTTAAACTCCTTAGGAAGGTGATGATTTTTATGGCTATAGAAACATTCATAGATACAACAGAAAATGCGGTAAGTACTTGCAATAGGAAGCAGCTTCTAGTTTTACTAACCATAAAATCTTGCTGTGCTTCTGAGAGCCTTTTGGACTGAGATGGGCTTTAAATTAATGTTGTTTTTTTCTGTTTGTTCATGATGAATGCCATGTGTTTGATGCTTAAAGTGCATTGGAGAATGCGAAACAGTGATACAGTAAGTGATGCTAGAGATATATGACTTGCAATTAGGCTCTGAGCCATCTCCCATTGAAATCTATGAGCAGTTTTACCATTGACTTCTATGAGATCAGGACCAGGATCTGTACGTTAAAATGAGGTCAGAGGTCTGTTGGAGGAAGGAAGGCAGTGACATTATATTCATGGGTGTTGTTATAACATGGACATTAAAATGACTGGTAACTCCGTTCACCCAGTGGGATTGTACTTGGGACTAAACTATGTTCAATGGCATAACAGTGTTGATTTTACAACCCAAGGACATTATAATCTAATAAAGCTCTATTTTGCTTTAGAAAATGGTATTGAAATGCAAACAACTTCCCTCCCCCCCTTTCTGCAAGCTTGGGATGAGACCAGAAAGGCTTTTCTCACAATATCTAACAACTTGGCAAAGCAGGAACAAGAAGTATTGGAAAGTCCCTTTGTGTGAGAGTTTAGCTCAATTTTGCATACTGGCATCAGTAAAACGACATGCACAGTAAGGGACTATTCAACATGAGTTAGGGTGGAAAACCTGGCAATTAGAGACAACCATTTGGGGCTAGGAAGGGGGAGGTTTTCAAAAACTTGTTTTGTGTGGCACTGGGAGGGATTTTGTGTAATTTTAGCACCGGGCTAAAATTTCAGTTTTTCATGTTCAGGTCCAAACATTTGTCCAGAATATCATAAACAAACCCAAATCCTGTCCTCTGCGCATAGTGCCTTGTATGCCTTAGGCACAGCCCGGAAGAAAGGGTGATGTGTAAATTTCACAACCACTGGAGTGGCTGAAGGAGGCATTATGCCTCAGTCACAGTTTTCTCCCTGCTTCCCAGTGCTCCAGGGAAGTGATTAAGGGAGTAGAATTTGTTTCTGGCCTCTATGAGCAATAAATTATGACACCCTACATCAGTGGTTCTTAAACTAGGGTCGCTGTGGTTCACCGCACCAGGCCAATGGGAGCTGCAGGAAGCGGCGCGGGCCGAGGGACATACTGGCTGCCACTTCCCGCAGCCTCCATTGGCCTGGAGCAGCGAACCGCAGCCACTGGGAGCTGCGATCGGCTGAACCCGGGGACGCAGCAGGTAAACAAACCGGCCCGGCCCGCCAGGGGCTTTCCCTGAACAAGCGGCGGCCCTAGTTTGAGAACCACTGCCCTACATCACCCGAACTAGTAGTTGGGGAATAGAAAGAAGGCTGTTCCCATTCCCCTCCTTACTCCTTCCCGCCCACTTTCTCTGATTAGACCACACAGAGGATTCTTACTCTACCTTACTCCCATGCATGGATGTGCAGTCTATGTCACAATCTAGCCCATCGTACTTTACATATCCAAAGCACTGTACAAACGTTACCTAATCGTCATGACACTTCTCTGAGGTAGATAAGTATTAACTTCATTTTACGGGGGGCGGGATGGGAGGAGACTTGCCCAAGGCCACACATCAAGCCAGCGACAGGGCTGCTATCAGAACATAGGTGTTCCTGGGCTTCCTTCCCTGACACTAGACTGCACCTTCTCAGGTTTTAGTAACACAAGAATCAAGCTTGAGGACAACTACTCTAAAAAAGGGTTGTAAACAGGATTATTAATGCAGGTCTAATGTCGAGACCTAATAGCACTGATACAGAAAATATATTGTAATAGCTTTAAAATACACAGAAAATTTAAGATTTGTTTTTATTATCCTCTACTAATATTTTTGCAGGGTTTTCTCTCAATAAAAGGTCATGAAGCTAATTTGACAAACCAGAACAATTTTTTGTTTTGTAGAAATAAATATACTGAACTCTTAGTTATGTGTACACTATGTCTAGACATTAGGGTAATTAGAAGGAGGATTACATTTTCATTTCTACTGCAAACTGTCTTGTTAATCTTTTCAATATTTCCTCGACACTTTATTCTGATTAGAAATCCTCTTCTTTAAAGAAGGTCAAACAAGCTCCTTTCACAGCCACTGCCTGTTATAGCCTATAATATAGGCAATTACTGTTGTACTTCATGACTATCCTCCAAAGTTAAAACCATGTTTTCTTCATCACAGAGCTAGCCAGTGTTTTAGAATATACTGATTCAGATTTAAATACAAGTGGGTGTTTATATATACACACACTTACTTACTTTCAATTTGTAATGATGTTTTTGCTATTATTGTGAGGAGAGCATTTTGTCAGCTTCCTCGTTTATACTGAACTGAAACAATAAGTTACATTAAAATACTTCTCTCTCTTTTTTCTTCATGTTTTGTAACTCACATTAAACAGCTTCGATATCTATGATAAGGCTCCTAGTTATAGCACTTATTATTTATTATGTGTATTGCAGTAGCATCTGAGAACCATAGTCACAGATCAGGACCCCGTTGTGCTAGGTGCTACACAAACACAGAAAAAAAGGGATGATCCCTGCCACACACAGCTAAGATTCTGAATAGCCCCGGTTTAAGAGCTGGTATGCTAGCACTTTAGAATCCCCTGTTTCATTAGAAAGCCATTCCCTCATAAGAAAATCAACTCAGTAAATTAAGAGGAGGATGAACGGAACTTTTGCTATTGACCTCAATGAGACCATGATTTCACCCAGAGTGAAAAGGGCTGATTGTCTCAAGGTTAGAGTATTAAAGAGGCTGTTGTGTTTGTGGTTGTTGTTGTGTTTTCCACCTTTTGGTGATGCCTGATACTATTGCCTGGGCTCCCTCCTGTACAGATGAGTTATTCCTTAGTTGTCCATTATGGGAGTTTTACACCTTGGAAGGAGCTGGTACTGGTCACTGTTGGACACAGAATATTGGACTAGATAGATCCCAGTCTCATCTAGTATGGCAATTCCTATGTTCCTATATTCCAAATTCCTCTCATTTGTGACTTTGTTGGCTTCAGTGGGCATACTCCAGGGATGAACATGGCCCAAAGTGTCTATGCACTTTGTAAAATATAACTATAGGGCATGATTATTTCTATGACTCTTTTACATCACAATGGCAGTGTAAAGGGGAATTACGTGGTGGAACCAGCCCTGTGAAAATACCCACTATGAGTCTGTGGTGCTGATTTAAGGGACCTATATGAGCTCTGCTACTTGAAGCTACTGTCAGGGCCAGGGGAAAACAGGACTGGGTAAAGCTGGCCAGAGGAGACAGTGCTATGTCTATTATCTGTTTCTAAGGGCTCATAAGAGACCATGGGGATCAGAGCACAATTAAAGCAGCACTAAGGCATTCTAACTTACACCAGGGGCTGGTCAGGGGTTGGCTGAACCAGAATATGGGGAGAACACTGGTGACTTAAAGCTACCTTTGTCCCCTTCTCCCTCCCTCGTGCCCCAAGCACAGGAACGAATGGCCAGATCCACCAAAGGGCTTAGGCGCCTAACCCACAGTAACTGCCTTATGACTTTTAGTTCAGTGGTTGAGGTATTCATCCAGGCTGTGGGAGAGAGACCCCACTTCAATTCCCTACTCTGCCTGATGAGGAGAAGGGCCTTAAACAAGGGTCTCCTCCTCTCAGTTGAGTGTCCTAAGCACTGGACTATAGTATGTCTCACTGGAACATCAGTGGGATCTATAAAGCCTGAGTGATTTTCTAGATGCCTAAGAACTGGGTGTTGAAATGCTGCAGTGCAACACGTAAGACCCTTTGTGGATCCAGGCCATAGTAACTGAGAATCTGGTCCAAAGCATTTCTTCCTAATCAGAGGCGAATGTGTTCTTTCACTCATCTATAAAATTCCAAACTTACCACTGTCTGTCCTACACTTCCATACTAAATAGCAATGAGGTTATTCTGAAAGCGTATGTGTTCCCTGTAAAATGAAGGGTTGCTTGTGAATGAATGGAATTAAAGAAGATGATGGCTCAAGATATTAGTGAATGTAGGTAGTGAATGTATCAGCATGGTAATTATGCCAGCAAAATAATAATGCAAACTAGGCTGAGTGCATTTTACTAGTGCAAATTGTTAGCATTATCAACAGTTTCTTGAAATCAAAAGCTGTTTGCTGAATTTCTGAATTGTTCCTACTATGATGCATATTTTTATGTAAATGAATGCCATTAAACAAATGCTCCTGCAGTGATGACACATGCTCCTTTCTGCGTTATCACAATCTCTTTCCTTAAGCACACAGTGGAAAATTTTTTTAAAAGCTATTCATATCATTCAGTGTCCTATTTATGGATAAAATACATAATTTTAAAAGGACATATATCTCACTTCTAGTAGGCACATGCCCTTGTCCAACTGTAATGAATGGAAGAGGGAGACATATTGGCCACAATATTGGTTCCTGATAAATCAAGTTGAACTTGTCATTTCAAACCTTAGTCTTTGTTGTGTGTCAAGCATCTCAAGGGTTGTATTATTGCATTGTATCATCTGTCTGTATTTGAGTCTCCAAATCAGAACAAACATTCAGTAGCATGTTTTAACGATATATTTCAAAAAGAAGGTTAAAAATAATCATTTAAGATTTTCATATTTGGTTTAGTGCCTTGCTGTATGCCCCATAGTGGTCATTCTAAACTAACACCACATCTCCCTTTCTGAAAAGGGAAGGATGATAAAACCTTTATCCAAACTTTACATTAAACAGCATCATACAGCAGGAATAAAATATCTCTACCATGAGCCTCCATCGTATGCATATAGTTGTAGCCATGTCGGTCCCAGGATATTAGAGAAAAGGTGGGTGAGGTAATATCTTTTATTGGACCAACGTCTGTTGGTGAGAGAGACACAGAACTTTCAAGCCACACAGAGCTCTCCCTGGGAAAGGTACTCCAAGTGTCACAGCTAAATGCAAGATGGAACAGATTGCTAAATTGTCCAAGCATGCATTCATCACATGGGAATACATGTCACTCTCTACAGATATTCTCATTGAGCATGGTAAGGTCTACACATATACAAACCTTGCCATTTGGTTTGGGAACCATTATGATGCCTGCACACCATTTAGTTGGGGTGACCATTCTGAAAATGACACCCCTCTGCTCCATGCAGCTGAGTTCTGCTTTTACCCTGGGCAGTAAAGGGAGGGAGACTCTCCTAAGTGTTAACAAAGCAAAAGACTTTGCATTTGGTATATATTTAATGTGGTTTTCTCCCTCTAATTTCCCAAGTCCTTGAAATAATTTTGGGAACCTCTTCCTGATCTCTGGTTCCAGGTCCATGGTGCCTGGTTCTATGCTATAACTAGGCACAGGGCACTGATTGCTGGGTGGCCAAGTAAAGCAGTGCATAGGCCAACTACAGCATAGACTTCTTGGGATGCAGTCTTCTTGCCAAGTATTAGAGTGGCCCAAAATTTTCCTTTAATGTTTAATGGGGACTGTCTGGGTCTTTCAATATCTTTTTTGGCTCTTTAAGTATTGATGCTTTCATCGTCCTATAAGGTGATTCTGGAATCGCTGGTACATAAGTGCCTGTGTCTACTATGAAGTCTATTTATACTTCGCCGAGGTGATTGTGGTGATCTACAATGGTTGGTTTTGGTCATTTCCTATGTCTCCAAGGTGTAAGATCTGTGGTTTTATTGGTGTTGAAAGACAGCTGTTACCATGCTTTTAGACTGGCAAACTGCTGCATAATGTCCCCATTTGAGACATTTCCTGCGTGTGGTATCCTTTAGTGGACAAAGTCATTTGCTGTGTGGTGGTTTGTCACACCATGGGCATTCTTTCCTTCTCCTGTTGTATTCCTCAATGTTAGCATAGCTCTCTCTGAATCGCTTTATACTTGAACTGGCCTGGGTGTATATTGTTTCTTGGCATTCTGAGGCATTTTCCTTGTCATTCCTATGGCTTCTACATATTGTTCCTGAGAGGAGTCTGTTGCCTCTTTATGGACTTTGAAGGATTATATGCTTGCCTGTCTCTAGTGTTAGGTTAGGATCATTTTGGAGTCTTTTTGATAGTTGGCTTTCCCTCAGCCCTACAGCAAGCCTGTCTCCAATAAGTTCTCTATTTAGCTCCCCCTAACCCCAGTGTTGGATTAGGTTATACAGGGCTGTTATGAAACATTTGCTAACTCACCTTTCTCTTGCTTGTGTAGGTGAAATCATGCCGACTCCAAAATCACATAGCAGTGTGGCATGAAATGCTTACCCTGTTCTTCTTTAACTGTATTGAACTGTTTCACCTGAGCAGCTGTGAGGCTTCTGGAAAGGATAATGACCTCTGCTGCAGGTCCCATTGTATATAGCAGGGTATTAACTTGTTTCTCCTCTGATTACTGATCATAGAATATCAGGGTTGGATAGGACCTCAGGAGGTCATCTAGTCCAACCCCCTGCTCAAAGCAGGACCAATCCCCAGACAGATTTTTACCCCAGTTCCCTAAATGGCCCCCTCAAGGATTGAACTCACAACCCTGGGTTTAGCAGGCCAATGCTCAAACCACTGAGCTATCCCTCCCCCCAAAATATATGGAGATATACCTATCTCATAGAACTGGAAGGGACCTCAAAAGGTCATTGAGTCCAGCCCCCTGCCTTCACTAGCAGGACCAAGTACTGATTTTGCCCCAGATCCCTAAGTGGCCCCCTCAATGATTGAGCTCACAACCCTGGGTTTAAGTAGGCCAATGCTCTAAACCACTGAACTACCCCTCCACCTGATGGAATTTTTGGAATCTGCTTATCCACAGTGGCTATCCCTGCAGATGCTGGAAATAGAATTCTGCTGCAGGTGGTGTTTGGAAAAGGGCTGTGATGGATGTAATCATCTTGGCTATTTTACCAGACTCTAGATTTCCCCTTACCCCCCTTTTTCTTTGTTGCCTCTGTGAGGAGTGGTGTGGCCTTTAAGGAAGCAAATTGGTGTTGTTGTGGCCTAGTATTAGTTTCAGTGTCCCTTCCTTTCTTATCCTCACTCCCTGGTACAACCTGGACTCACCTGTTATGTATGATAGCTGCCCAAAAGGGGGAAGTACAGTATGATAGTATGTTTATGTATAGGGTAATGTTTAGGAGCTTAGAGAACTCTACTTTCAGGAAATGCTTGATGAGAGAGAATGGCTTATGTGGGGAATAAAGCTTGAATATGGCACTCTCTCTTCTCATGCTTGAACACTGAACAGTGTCCTGTATTGTTGGCCTTGCTTGAGTGATTTCAGTGGGAGTTGAGGTTGCTCTGCACCTCACAAGAGCCTATGACATGGTGGTCACCTTCAAGCAAAGAAAGCAACAAGTGTGCAAAAGGCATCTGGTTATTTCTGATATAAACAGGATGTTACCATGGAACAAAAAAACAGAACGAACTCACATACATAAAATATTAGGCTCCAATGGTGGAAAACTCAAACGATCTTTCACCTGGATCCCTGACTCAGAAAGGTGGAACTTTAGCTCCCTTTTCCTAAGAATTGCCTACTTTCTGCCTGCCCACTCAGTGCTTACGGTTCACCATTTTATAGGTGTCTTTCCCAGCATGGTTCTCTGGGTACCACTTTTCCTCGACTGCTACAACCTTAAAGATTTATTGTCTTGAATTCTTTTTAGATTATTTCCCCCTGACTTTTGTTCTCTCTTCTCTAAGGAGGTTGTGCAAATTTTCAGAAGTGCTCAGCACCTGGGAGGTCTAGGCCTTTGTTTTCTTCTCTAGGGGTGTGCCAGTCTATTAAGGCTTTGACAGGTGGAGGACATCAGCCTGAATGCTGTGAGTCTGGGCACTTCCACAGGCATGAAACAGCACGAAAACACCTAAATATATGTTGTATAACACATGCAATTACTTTTCAATGACTCATATTTAACCACTTCAAACTAATGTATGTACCTGTTTGATCTGAATTAGTCCCAGAAAGAAATGTCCCCGTTTTAAAACAACCCATCCTTTTTTTTTTGCATACAAAGTCTGCCTTTTGTATTCCTAGAAAGCCATGAAAGAACTGAAACTAGGCTGCAAAATGTTTAGCTTTTCATGAAACTAGTGAAAATGGTAAGGGGTAGGAGTGGGGATGTTCTACCTGTTATGCTGACAGGAACAGTGAGTTTAGGACTTTTTTTTTTTTTTTTTTGCGTAGGTGCACCTATTGGAAGAGGAAATAAAAACCTAATAGCCATCCTCCAGCATCACAAGCTAATGGAGTATTATAGGCAGAGTAAATCTGCTCTTCACCACTGTTCTGAGGTTTTTAGAGTAGTTTCTCCTCAGGAGCTGCACGGGTTTGGAAACTCCATGGAACTGGCAATGGTGACGCATATGTGTTCTAGTCAATATGAATGAAATGAATGAAACAAATGGAAAAAAAATTAGTCTACCCTAAAGTTGTTAGAATATAATCCTGACCTTCACTAAAATAATGAAATGCTGTCTCGGTTTTTCTTACATTTGCTCAGGGTACATGAAGATTGAGCTGCTTTTCTTGAAAAAAAAAAGCCTGCTTATGTAATTGTTTCTTTCAAGACTATAGACACAGCTTTATGAACACTGATGTACTGAAGTAAATTCTAACTTTAAACACAAATAGACCTTTCCTTCTGTTGTACCAAGTCAACATTTAAAATTGGAAGTGCAGCACTCTTTGTGTCCTTACCTTTGTAGATGTGCTTTAAATGAATGTCCTTTTTGTCTAGGTGAGATGCACACAAGTCAGAAAAACAAGGGGCCAGGAGGATAAACTAAGCACTGCCTGGATAAATTTGTGCAGGGAATTTGTTCAGCATCATTCAAGCTGTAGGTAATTTCTGGTTTTTACTTCACAACTGATTAGATGTCCCTCATTTCAGACCAAGAATTAAAGTGACAGTGTCAACATAAATTTGGCCCCAAATTTAAATTTCTTAAAAAGAAGCCTTAATAAAATCTAATGCTGCCAAGGAATGTCTGCAATGAAAACAAACAGAAAAACACCTGTTGCTTTTAGAGAGAGGTTCTCTTGCAGTAGTTGAAGTCCAGATGTTGCAGCACTTAGAACCTGGTAGTGAAAATGACTGAACATATGTAAAACTTGACTCCATTAACTTACATTGTCCAAGTAGTGAGAAATACACAAAGTTAACTAAAAGCTGAATAGCGACAAGCAAACAAGATTTTAAAACATTTTCATCTTTAATAATCTGAGACATATATATCTATTTACAGCACAGGATTTTTAAGTTGACACCTCTGACTTTATTACAAACATATCTGGTATTTCATGTTTAGTACTGTAAATTATTTATAGCAGAAATTGTGAATCACAGATGAGGACATACAAAGTGACTCTTGCCAGTGCGTGTTGCTTTGGGGAACCACTGCCAGAGCAGTCCAGCTAATTGGCAAGTATTTTTAACTGAAGGCTTGTAGCAGTTGTCTATAGTTTCTGCATATAAAAAAGTTCCAGTTCTCAGTTTCTGTCTTTTGCTGACAAGCTGTCATTTTCCTCCTCCCACTCACCCTGTTTTTTAACTCAGCGTCCATTTGTTGATTTTAGTGATGTATGTTTCTGCAATTTTTATTATTTACATTCTATTCTATAGCATTTCATCATGCTACTATCTAATCAGTAATTAGCCACTGATTCTCCACCGCCCTGCACCTGGTGCAGTTATTAACACCTGTGCAAAGTGGACACAAAAAAGTACATTAGTGAGTGAGTCGAGAATTCTGATTTGGTACCAGTTTGGTGGGGAAGGGGGAACCGAAGAACCAAGGTTTCCTACAGTAAAACTCATACTAAATCTCAGATGAAAACGAGGCAAACTCCAGAACAATGTGATCTGAAACCTCTCTTCCAAAAAAATCCTGATTTGATTACCATATGAGAAGGGGAAGTGTTGGGAATGGGCTTTGGCTTGGCTGACTTGAAGATGGGGGGGCTAGGATGATGGGGAGAAATGGATAGTCTTCCCTTTGAATTGCCTCCAGAACTGAGAGTGAAACTAAGGATAGGGGTGAAGAGGAAGATGATCTTTTCCCTGAGCAGTGGGAGTCCTAGAAATGAGAAGCTCAGACTTGCTGGTGCAGGATGCTTTACTGCACTCTTTGGTGCTGATCTCCATCTGGAATCACTATGGCTAGAGTTTTTACAAAGAAAGTGGTATTCTGGGGCGTGATGGGCCCAAATAGTAAACATTTGTGCCTCTATTGGGGAAAACGCACCCTCTCCCACGCATCAGAGGTATCAGTTATGGGAGACTGTTATAGACACTTCTCTCCTTTCCCTCCCCCTTTCCCACCTGGTCTTTTTTCCTGGATTCAGCCATTATGGCAGGAAAACAAACTAACCCAAGAGGGTTTGAAAGGCAGCTTCATATGAAACCACGTAATCCCTAAAAAATGTACTTTTTAAAAAGAAAAACCTGCAAACAACAATGTCCAGCTAGCACTTTATAATAAGATTAACTCCTAACCAGGGAGAAAAAAAAGATGAGGTGGTGGGGGGGAATGGCTGAGTTGGAAGCTGAGGGACCAGACAGAGTTTCTAGATGCTGCTTCACAGACTTAAGGGAACTGAAAATGCATGGGGACCTGTAGTCGCGTGGTGGTCGTCCCTCACCCCTCTGGGTCGGAGGGAGGCCACACTGCCTCACTATGCCATTGGGATCTCGGCCTAGTATTGGGGGAATTAGTAGTTAGGCATTAGTATCCCGACTGGCCTAATGGGGTTGAACTCCCAGATAGGCAAATAGCTCCACGCCGTAGGCAGAAACAGGTTCTCCCAGGAGTCTGTATGCCCTCACCCTGAGGTGGGAGCTGAACAACCAATAGTCTATAACCCTGGGGCTCCTTAAGCAGGGACTGGGCAAACACCGTAGGCTATGATCTGGGGTCTCTTCGGCAGGAGCCAGAGCAATCCCAGAGGTCACTGAGCTCTGGTCTCTAGTTGCAGAGACAGGGCAAACCCAGTAGTCAATGAGCTCTGAGCTTTAGATGCAGAGACAGAGCAAACCCCAGGGATCAGGTGTCCTAGCTCTGGCAGACGGCCGACGAACACAGGCCACTGGACCTGGAGAAGGGAAGGCTGCAACACCAGGGGTGGGGTGGCAGGTGGAGTCTGGGCCCATCCTACTCCACCGGACCCTGCCCAGGGCCCTAACAGTGGCAGACTGGTCCGCCACTGGGTCAGAGAGGATCCAGCCTCAACATGCCAACTGTGCCTCAGGCAGAGCTACAGCCAGACTGAGGTCTGATATCCCTGGGCCACTTCTTCCCCTCCCCTTGGGATATACCTGGATCAGCGGGACGTCGTCCGTCTCTTCTGGGTAGGTGGCCAGCAGCAGTCCTGGCAGGTCCATGGCAGAAGCAAGTTCCCTGGTGGGCAGGGCACCGCTGGGCTCAGCAGCAGGGTCAGTGGCTGGAAGCAAGCAGGATACGCCTGCCTCCCTGGGTGTCCCAGCCCCAAATGAGTGAGAGGCCCCAACCTTTATACTTCCTGTCCTGGTTACGTACTTCTGGCGGGAGGGGCGAGGAAGGCCTGGCTCTGCCCACTTGGGCACAGAGGGTGGTTCCACCCCCTCTGGCTCAGAGGAAGGCCACATCACCTCACTACAGGACCATACCTCCATAACCTGAGATAAAGTCTGTGCGACTTCAAACGGTCAGAGCTTTCTAGAAAGTTTTGGGCTTTGGTTTATTGTACAGGCGCATTCCAACAACAAGGATACTGGTAATACTCCAAAGGAGAATTCTTTATAGCTGGAATCCACAAAGAGTTCCTGTTTCATATTTCTGAGACATGTGATTTCTATTAATGTAAAGAGAAAAATGAATTCAGATAGTAAGGGTTTGTAGTCTCCAAGAAAAGAAGGAAATGGTGCTAATTCATTAGGAGGTACTCTTCCCTCTGAGTCAGTACTGAATCAATGCCCCCACATAGCCTTAGGGTATGTCTACACTATGAAATTAGGTCGAATTTATAGAAGCCGGTTTTATAGAAATCATTTTTATACAGTCGATTGTGTGTGTCCCCACATAAAATGCTCTAAGTGCATTAAGTCGGCGGACCGCGTCCACAGTACCGAGGCTAGCGTCGATTTCCGGAGTGTTGCACTGTGGGTAGCTATCCCACAGTTCCCGCAGTCTCCGCCGCCCATTGGAATTCTGGGTTGAGATCCCAATGCCTGATGAGGCAAAAACAGTGTCGTGGGGGATTCTGGGTACATGTCGTCAGGCCTCCCCCCCCGTGAGAGCAATGGCAGCCAATCGTTTCGCGCCTTTTTTCCTGGGTTACCTGTGCAGATGACATACCAAGGCAAGCATGGAGCCCGCTCAGCTCAGCTCACCGTCACCATATGTCATCTGGGTGCCGGCAGACGCGATACTGCATTGCTACACAGCAGCAGCTAATTGCCTTTTGGCAGTAGACGGTGCAGTATGACTGGTAGCCGTCATCGGCTATCTGGGTGCTGGCAGACATGGGACTGCATTGCTATACAGCAGCAGCTCCTTGCGTTTTGGCAGCAGATGCTGTATTACGACTGGTATCCATCGTCGTCGTACTCCTCAGTGAGTTCGGTCAGAGGCGCCTGGGCAGACATGTTTTGTCTCCTGGAGACTCAGTCCTGCTGGCAGTCCTATTGCACCGTCTTGACGATGATGGCTAGCAATCGTAATGCAGCATCTTTTGCCAACCACCCAGAAGATGCCGATGGCTATCAGTCATGCTGCACCATCTGCTGCCAGCCTAAGATGTAAAAGATAGATGGACCAGATTTGTTCTGTATTCATTTGCTTCCCCCTCCCTCCGTGAAATCAATGGCCTGCTAAACCCAGAGTTTTGAGTTCAATCTTTGGGGGGGTCATTCTGTGTGACAGTTGTTTGTGTTTCTCTCTGATGCATAGCCACCTTTGTTGATTTTAATTCCCTGTAAACCATGTCATCACTCGCCCCTCCCTCCCTCCATCAGACAATAGTTTCGCGCCTTTTTTCAGCCCAGACGCCATAGCACTGGGATCATGGAGCCCGCTCAGATCACTGTGGCAATTATGAGCACTATGAACACCACATGCATTGTCCTGGAGTATATGCAGAGCCAGAACATGCCAAAGCAAAAACAGGCGAGGAGGCGATTGCAGCACGGCGACGAGAGTGATGAAGAAATTGACATGGACATAGACCTCTCCCAAAGTATGGGCCCCAGCAATGTGCAAATCATGGTGTTACTGGGGCAGGTTCATGCCATGGAGCACCGATTCTAGGCCCGGGAAACAAGAACAGACTGGTGGGACCGCATCGTGTTGCAGGTGTGGGACGCTTCCCAGTGGCTGCGAAACTTTCGCATGCGTAAGGGCACTTTCATGGAACTTTGTGACTTGCTTTCCCCCGCCCTGAAGCACCAGAATACCAGGATGAAAGCAGCCGTCACAGTTGAGAAGCGAGTGGTGATAGGCCTGTGGAAGCTTGCAACGCCAGACAGCTACCGGTCAGTTGGGAGTCAATTTGGAATGGGCAAATCTACTGTGGGGGCTGCTGTGATCCAAGTAGCCAGCGCAATCAAAGACCTGCTGATATCAAGGGTAGTGACTCTGGGAAACGTGCAGGTCATAGTGGATGGCTTTGCTGCAATGGGATTCCCTAACTGTGGTGGGGCGATAGACGGAACCCATATCCCTATCTTGTCACCGGAGCACCAAGCCACCGAGTACATAAACCGCAAGGGGTACTTTTCAATGCTGCTGTAAGCCCTGGTGGATCACAAGGGACGTTTCACCAACATCAACGTGGGATGGCCAGGAAAGGTACATGATGTTCGCGTCTTCAGGAACTCTGATCTGTTTCAAAAGCTGGAGGAAGGGACTTTCTTCCCGGACCAGAAAATAACCGTTGGGGATGTTGAAATGCCTATCCTTATCCTTGGGGACCCAGCCTACCCCTTAATGCCATGGCTCATGAAGCCGTACACAGACAGCCTGGACAGTAGTCAGGATCTGTTCAACTATAGGCTGAGGAAGTGCAGAATGATGGTGGAATGTGCATTTGGACGTTTAAAAGCGCGCTGGTGCAGTTTACTGACTCAGATAGACCTCAGCAAAACCAATATTCCAATTGTTATTGCTGCTTGCTGTGTGCTCCACAATATCTGTGAGAGTAAGGGGGAGACATTTATGGCGGGGTGGGAGGTTGAGGCAAATCGCCTGGCCACTGATTATGCGCAGTCAGAGACCAAGGTGATTAGAAGAGTACAGCAGGGCGCGGTGCGCATCAGAGAAACTTTGAAAACCAGTTTTGTGACTGGCCAGGCTATTGAAGGCCAGCCTTCTGATGCTTGGGCAATCATCTGGGGTGGAGTGGCTGGGTGGCCGGAGGCCCCCCCACCGCGTTCTTGGGCGTCTGGGTGAGGAGGCTATGGAACTTGGGGAGGAGGGCTGTTGGTTACACAGGGGCTGTAGCGGCGGACTCTGCTCCTGCTGCCTTTCCTGCAGCTCAACCATACGCTGGAGCATATCAGTTTGATGCTCCAGCAGCCAGAGCATCGACTCTTGCCTTCTGTCAGCAAGCTGACGCCACCTATCCTCTTCAGCCCGCCACTTGCTCTCTTCAGCCCGCGATTCAGCCCGCCACCTCTCCTCTTGTTCATATTGTGCTTTTCTGCACTCTGACATTGACTGCCTCCACGCATTCTGCTGTGCTCTGTCAGCGTGGGAGGACATCTGGAGCTCCGAGAACATATCATCCCGAGTCCGCCATTTTCTCCTTCTAATCTTCACTAGCCTCTGCGAAGGAGAAACATTTGCAGCTGGTGGAGGAGAAGGGAGACGTGGTTAAAAAAGACACATTTTAGAGAACAATGGGTACACTCTTTCATGTTAAATCTTGCTGTTCACATTACACAGCACATGTGCTTTCGTTACAAGGTCGCATTTTTCCTCTTATATTGAGGGCCTGCCGATTTGGTGTGAGAGATCACTCACGCAGTGCCAGGCAACAGAATTCGGCTTGCAGGCAGCCATGGTAAGCCACAGTCTTTTGGCTTTTTTAACCTTCATAACATGTGGGAATGGTTTCAAACAGCAGCACCCTCATTTCCCATACCAAGCACCCGTTGGGTTGACCATTTAAAATGGGTTTGCAATGTAAAAGGAGGGGCTGCGGTTTCCGGGTTAACATGCAGCACAAACCCAACTAGCCCCCCTCCCTCCCACACACCCAATTCTCTGGGATGATCACTTCACCCCTCCCCCCCACCGCGTGGCTAACAGCAGGGAATATTTCTGTTCAGCCGAGCAGGAACGGGCACCTCTGAATGTCCCCTTAATAAAATCACCCCATTTCAACCCATGACTGTGAATGATATCACTCTCCTGAGGATAACAAAGAGAAATAAGGAAGGGATGTTGTCTGCATGCCAGCAAACACCGGGACTATACGCTGCCATGCTTTGTTATGCAATGATTCCAGACTACGTGCTACTGGCCTGGCATGGTAAAGTGTCCTACCATGGTGGACGGGATAAGGCAGCCCTCCCCAGAAACCTTTTGCAAAGGCTTTGGGAGTACATCCAGAAGAGTTTTCTGGAGTTGTCCCTGGAGGATTTCCGCTCCATCCCCATACACGTTAACAGACTTTTCCAGTAGCTGTACTGGCCGCGATTGGCAGGGCAAATTAATCATTAATCATTAAACATGCTTGCTTTTAAATCATGTTTAATATTTACAAACGTACACTCACCAGAGGTCCCTTGTGCGCCCTCAGGGTCTGGGAACACGCCTTGGGTGAGTTCGGGGGTTACTTGTTCCAGGTCCAGGGTGATAAACATATCCTGGCTGTTGGGGAAACCGGTTTCTCCGCTTCCTTGCTGTGAGCTGTCTTCCTTGTCTTCATCATCATCTTCCTCGTACCCCGAACCCGCTTCCCTGTTGCGTGATTCTCCATTGATGGAGTTAAAGCACAGGGTTGGGGTAGTAGTGGCTGCACCCCCTAGCATGGCATGCAGCTCTGCGTAGAAGCGGCATGTCTGAGGCTCTGCCCCGGACCTTCCGTTTGCCTCTTTGGCTTTGTGGTAGGCTTGCCTTAGCTCCTTAATTTTCACGCGGCACTGCTGTGCGTCCGTTATGGCCTCTGTCCTTCATGGCCTTTGAGACTTTTTCTAATATTTTGCCATTTCGTTTACTGCTACGGAGTTCAGCTAGCACTGATTCATCTCCCCACATGGCGAGCAGATCCCATACCTCCCATTCGGTCCATGATGGAGCTCTTTTGCGATCCTGGGACTCCATCATGGTTACCTGTGCTGATGAGCTCTGTGTGGTCACCTGTGCTCTCCACGCTGGGCAAACAGGAAATGAAATTCAAAAGTTCGTGGGGCTTTTCCTGTCTACCTGGTCAGTACATCTGAGTTGAGAGTGCTGTTCAGAGTGGTCACAATGAAGCTCTCTGGGATAGCTCCCGGAGGCCAATACCGTCGAATTCTGTCCACACTACCCCAAATCCGACCCGGAAAGGCCGATTTCAGCGCTAATTCCCTCGTCGGAGGTGGAGTAAAGAAACTGGTTTAAAGGGCCCTTTAAGTAAAAAAAAAGGGCTTCATCGTGTGCACATGTCCAGGCTTAATTCGATTTAATGCTGCTAAATTCGACCTAAACTCGTAGTGTAGACCAGGCCTTAGGTAATATTGTGTTGCTAGAGAAGCAGTCTTTCCGATGAAAGTTAAAATGTAGGTCTCAACCCCTTGAAGATCCCTTGCTGTGTGTCATTAAACATCCAGAGTTATAAGAGTTTTGGAAGAGATACAAAACCTCTTGATTCATATCTTAAGCCAAACTCTAACTACTAGGGATTAAAGTCAGATTATCCCACATCTGCCTATTATGGGGTTTCTTGTACCTTCCTCTATGGCATCTGGTGCTGGCCACTCTTGGAGAGAGGACATTGGACTAGATCAGGGATTGGCAACCTTTGGCATGCGGCTCACCAGAGTAAGCACCCTGGCAGGCCGGGCCAGTTTATTTACCTGCCACGTCCACAGGTTCGGCCGATCGCGGCTCCCACTGCCCGCGGTTCGCCGTCCCAGGCCAATGGGGGCTGCGGGAAGCGGCGCAGGCCGAGGGTTGTATTGGCCGCCGCTTCCCGCTGCCCCCATTGGCCTGCAGCTTACCCTGGTGAGCCACGTGCCAAAGTTGCCGATCCCTGGACTAGATGGACCCTGGATGTAATCCAGTATGGCAATTCCTATGTTTCAACAAAAGTTACTTTCCACCCACTGATATCTGCATGTGAATGAATTTAAGAAGGAGAATCCCAAAGCGATTTACAAAACTAAATTGTGGATAATATCTTATTTGTTAGAAATAGGAAAAGCAGAGGTGGTTTTGGTTTTGCAAATCCTCATCCATCAAGATTTTATTTTACAAAACCAGAGGTGGTAAGGCTCTGGGTGCGATTTTATCTGAACTCTTGACCCCAAAAGCTTGCAGAGGTTTGCATAAATGAATCTTGCAATGCTCATATTTAATATTTATATAGTGGCTGTCATCCGAAGATACTCAACGCACTTTACAAGCTGTATACGGCAGAGTTAGCCAAGTGTCAGCCAGTGCACTTAGTGGTTTTCACATATCTTTCTGGAACAAGATGAGGGCAGATCTGGCCCACTACCTTTCAGAACTCCTGTGACTTGGCCTGCTAGCCTGCCTGTCATATGTCTTTGGCAAATGCATGTTTGACTGCAGCGATGTGATACATGCTGATTCTAGCTGTAAGTAGTAATGTGATTGAAATATTTATAGAGAAGCCTGGCCTTTGGAATTAGGTTGTTGAAAACAGTCTGTTTAAAACTTGTCTTCCATTTACAGACTTTGATACACAAAAAGGACACCAGGTCAGAAGACCAACAAGCCGTCAGCTCACATCTTTAAGGTTTCACATGCCAATTGTATGATAGATTATCTCAACTGGATTGGGTGGGAATTGCTTTTGAAACCCCTTCACTGAAGAAGCTGTAAATGAAGCTAAGTTTGGCATGTCTTCATGATGGAGTTTCCATGTGATTAGACCCCATAACTTGTTTTCTCCAAGAAACTGTTTTAATAATTCAGTCTGTCTGTGTGAAATGAATACCTGGAGCTAGTGAATTAATTTTTAACATAACTTGGGTATTTTTAATCAATTTACAATTGAGACTGGCTTTCTCAGTACCTTTACCTGGGGGAAGGGGGAGGAGGGAAAATAGTTCTTATCTTATTGCTGAAGATGGTCTCTGCTTATACATCAGGTACACTGAGTCATCTAGACAAATTAGAGGATTGGGCCAAAAAAAATCTGATGAGGTTCAACAAGGACAAATTAAGAGTCCTGCACTTAGGTCGGAAGAATCCCATGCACTGCTACAGACTAGGGACCGAGTGGCTAGGCAGCAGTTCTGCAGAAAAGGACCTAGGGGTTACAGTGGACGAGAAGCTGGATATGAGTCGACAATGTGCCCTTGTTGCCAAGAAGGCTAACAGTATTTTGGGCTGTATAAGTAGGAGCATTGCCAGCAGATCGAGGGACATGATCATTCCCCTCTATTCGACATTGGTGAGGCCTCATCTGGAGTACTGTATCCAGTTTTGGGCCCCACGCTACAAGAAGGATGTGGAAAAATTGGAAAGAGTCCAGCGGAGGGCAACAAAAATGATTAGGGGGCTGGAGCACATGATTTATGAGTAGAGACTGAGGAAACTGGGGTTATTTAGTCTGCAGAAGAGAAGAATGAGGGGGGATTTGATAGCTACTTTCAACTACCCAAAAGGGGGTTCCAAAGAGAATGGATCTAGATTGTTCTCAGTGGTAGCAGATGACAAAACAAGGAGTAATGGTCTCAAGTTGCAGTGGGGGAGGTTTAGGTTGGATATTAGGAAAAACCTTTTCACTAGGAGGACGATGAAGCACTGGAATGGGTTACCTAGGGAGGTGGTGGAATCTCCTTCCTTAGAGGTTTTTAAGGTCAGGCTTGACAAAGCCCTGTCTGGGATGATTTAGTTGGGGATTGGTCCTGCTCTGAGCAGGGAGTTGGACTAGATGACTTCCCGAGGTCTCTTCCAACCCTGATATTCTATGATTCTATGACCTATAGATTATCTTTGCTTAACAAGCACAGGTATCCCACTCACTATATTTATATTAGTTCCTTTCAAAACTTCATATACTGATTGTTTTTCATATCTGTTTTGTAATTACCTATATACATTTTTAAAAGATTAATATGCAATAGTAATACTTTTGTCTTGTAAATGATGAGAGTTATGGAGTAATAACAATGAAATAAAAGTTAATTTTTTAAGCTATTCATTGAAATTGAGGGGATGAGGGTCACAAGCTGTTATTTTTCTTTTGTCTGACAATTCAGATCATAGCTTAGAAGAGGTTGAAAACCTCTGCCCTAAATTGTCATTTCTAAAAGAAGATCAAGCGGGGGTATAGCTTCAAGCACAGGAAATGGCAACAGGCTTAGCCACATGTATCCCATCTACCCCACACATAGGACCTGTTCTAAAGCTCATTGAAGTTAATGGAAAGAGTTCCCTTGACTTCAGCAGGCTTTGGATCAAGCCCATAGCTGGAAATCTGTGGGCATAGAGTAAAGCCTGCATAGAAGAGCTTTGTTCTGTGTTCAAAAGGTGCAAGGTAGAGAAATGGAATCCTGAGCTCCAACCAATAGTAGCAGCTTTGATGCTGCTTCATGCCTAATAATATATGCAATGGGATGTGGTACATGAATATGCCCCATTGATGACAGTTTGAGCCACTTGATCTATGCATTTTGTGGTCCCAGTGGCTCTGCCTCCCCAAACGACTCTCCATGCTCCTGCACAGAGTCTCTGTGGAGCTCAGCTTCATGGCACGCAGGGGGTGAGAGAATCCTCCTTTGTTGAATTTCATTATACATGTTGTGGAAACGTGGTATGTTCACCTCCATATAGAGCTTCTACAGCCACCCAGGGTGCTGAAAGATTTTACTCACAATGGCTTGGCCAAGTCAGGCAGCAGCAGCCGTATTTACCCATAGCGGCTTAAGCTGGGATCTAATATATCTCACCTCATCAAAATCAAATACAAGGCATTTGGGGCAAAACTTTTTTCTCTCTAGTTATAACACTTCCAGCATAACATTGGAATGTAAGTTTATAGTGGGAATGACCATGAAGACAAAATACAGAGGATTTTTTAATATAACTGTCAAATATGTACTACCCTGTTGGCTGTTTGTTGCCCATTCCTACACGATGAGGAGAGGAAAGCATTGAACTTTTGTTTGCAGTTTGTTTTATTAACTTGTACTCCGGTTACAATTACTATATTTGTCACCTAAAGCTACTAATGTTATTGGATTCGTAGTTACAGGGTTGTATGGCAGCAAGTTAGTGTTTTTACTATTTTTATGATTCAATATTGGTTATGATTTAGACAATGATAACAATAAGTTACTGGGCACATATGTGACTAAGTTTTTCATTACAGGATATCATAATTTAAATCCCCAGAGTTTACTAGTATATGGTTTAGAGCACTGGAGACTAGAAATTACTGTATGGATTAATGGGATGATCATTGGTGAGTATCATTTTTGGAATCCACATGTTAAGGAACTCATTTGACTGTAGATGTAAGTTGGCTTTGCAGACTTACATCTATCTATCCAGATACTTAAATGGTTCTTTTATATATCCCTCTCATCATTGTCTCTGAGGCCGAGATCCACAAAGGTACGTAGGTGCCTAAACCCCAGATTTAGGCACCTAATCCTAGTTTTAGGCACCACTGCAATCCACAGAACTCCTGCGCAGCTGCTGCTGAGCTCTATAAGGGCCTAAACTCACAGGGCACCTATGTTTTCCTAGTAAAAGTTCCCTATGTGCCTAAGTTTCTGCCTCTTGGCATCTACACTGCTGCCCCACTCTAGGTGACTGGACACCTATCTCCTGCCTTAAGCCCAAGAGCGATCCATGAACTTGGGTAAGATAGGTGTTCCTCTGCCTAGCTCACCTGTGGGGCCCGATCAGTAAGTGTGCACAGAGGCTACCTACTGGATCAGGTGCCTTTCATAATCTGGCCAGGGGAGGTAGTGGTGCCACCCACCTTATAACTTTTAGCACTCATCTGGGATGTGGGAGACCCAGGTTCAGTTTCACCCTCTACCAGAGAGGGAGACAGGATTTGAACAGGGGTCTCCCATCTTTTCAGAGGGTGCGCTAATGACTGAGCTCTGAGATATTCTAATGGGGTGGGGAGTAGGGCAGGGGTTGTCTCAGTCTCTCCTGTTGAAGCTGTTTCACTGTCTATAAATAATTAGATAGACATTGAATCAGGGGGACTGGGCCCTGGGTAGGGTGACCAGATAGCAAGTGTGAAAAATAAGGATGGGGGGAGGGAGAGGACTTGACCACGATCAATTCACCTCTGAACCTTCTCTTGGATAAAAACGAAGTATCTCACTATAAGGCATGTTTTTTTTCAGATTGTGAATAACTTTTATAGCATTTTTTCTGATCCCTTCTGATTTTTCAACATTATTTGGACACTTAGCAGTCAGGACTATATTCTGCTTGCACAGAACAAATGAACCTGGGTAATGAGCACTGACACCTAGGTAGCCATCAGTTTTTAGTGCCTTGAACAATACCTCTTTATCTGTTAGAATGAGGTCTATTATAGAATTACCCCAAGTTAGCTGCAATATTTTTTGTCTTAGAAAGTTATCTATAATTTTTAGAAACTGCAAGGATGTTTTACTAATGGAAACTTGAGACCTCCAGCATATGTCCCTCAGATTGAAATCCTCCATAATGCAATTTTTCTTTCTACACATTATAGATTGATGTTTAAGATGTTACTCATCCTGTTTCATTATCTGAGTTGGTGGCCTATAACAGACCTCCACCAGTAGTGCATCTTGTGACTTATCACTTTGAACACTGATGAATAAGCATTTCCAGTTCTGTTCTGAATTGTCAGCAACTTGAAAGCAATTCATTGTGTCTTGAATGTAGTCGTGTGTCACCCATCCCCCCCTTCTGGCCACTCTCTTCCCTAAACAGAGTGGTGTATCCAGAGACTTTAACAGACTTCCCAGACATATGACATATCCCACTAGGTTTCAACAAAGTCAATCCTATCAAATTTCCTTTAATAGATGATCTTTTGAAATTCCTCATGTCTATTCCTCAGGCTTTGAGCTTTGGTATATAGCAACTGAAGAAATTCTTCTAATCTCATCCCTTAACATTCATGCTACCTTGAATCTGAATTTTATGTTTAAGCATATGTACTGTGTTTTCCCCCTCCTCTAGATGCTAGTTTAAAACCCTCTGGTCACCCAGAATTGGTGCCCCTTCTACTGAGATGGAGGTGGTCCAAACCACATCCTCCTTCCTCATAGAAGGTGTCCAGATGTTCCACAGAACCAAACCCCTCAACTTTACATCACTTATCTAGCCAACAACTTACCTCCAGTATCTATCTTCTCTCTTCTGTGGGACAGGAAGTACATCTGAGAAGATCCACTGTATTTTTCTTTTCTTCATCTCCCTTCTGAAATCCCTGAAGACTTTGCTCTCCAAATTGTCTTCTGAAGCAATCTCATTTGTGCCAATCTGTATCAAAACCAATGGATCCTTGCCCATAGTCTTTAGAATCCTGACTAGTCTTTTTGTGACATGTCTTGTCTTCACTCCAGGAAGTCAGCACACAGTTCAGTTGTCCTTTTGTCACCTGCAGAATGTTTTGTCCACTCTTCTTAAAATTTGATTACCCGGTGAAGATTGGCTGTCGTCTTTGGACTCTGTGGTTTTCTTTTGGTTGTGCTTGACATTTTGAAGGATTGGTCTGAACTTCAATCCTGAGGTGTGTCCTGTGGAGATCCCTTTTCCTTCCTTTCAGTTGAACCTTCCAAAGCATTCTCTGTAGCTACTGTAACAAACACCTGAAAGTAATAGGATACATCCAGATGTACATAGTATTTCCTGCTTCTTTTTCCTTGTTTAGTCATGTATTACCAGTCCTCTATTTTTCACCCTCTCTTGTTTGCTTGAAACTAATATATCCTCTGGTTGGATCTGGGGTGGTGCTGCTCAAATCTGATTGTCCAAGAACTCTTCAGACTCTGATGCTACACAAGGCCAATAGCTGTCCTTTGAGACTACAGATCTTTCCCTCAGTACTTGTACTTCATACACAGGAAGTCTCTCCTCTCGGGCAGGAAAGAGAATATGGCACATGCAGGAATGATAACTGTTCCATCACTGGCCATCATATTTGATTGTGTAGAACTGTACCTACAGACCACGGCCGGCTCCAGGCACCAGCTTAACAAGCAGGTGCTTTGGGCGGCCAAGGGAGAGGGGCGGCACCTGCGGCAATTCGGGGGCGGCAGGTCCCTCACTCCCTCTAGGAGTGAAGGACCTGCCGCCGAACTGCTGCCGCCGCCGATCGCGGCTTCCCCCCCCCAATTGCCACCGCCGGTCGCGAGTGCGATCGCGGCTTTTTTTTTTTTTTCACTTGGGGCGGCAGAAATGCTGGAGCCGGCCCTGCTACAGACAAAGCTCTCCCTCTTGCAAATTCTTTCAGAAACTCTGTTAGCCTCTACTGGCTGCCTGCTAAGGACTGTGTTTCTGAATGGGTGCTTATAGTTAGCCTCACTGGTGATCACAGCCCTCTCACTGATAAGGAGTGAATAACCAAGCAGGGACTTCAAACCTCAGGCCTGATCAAAGGCTAAAGAGTCCCACACTGACTCAACACTCACAGAGACATAAACAGATACAGAACAATCATACAAGGTGGGATTCACCCATGGTTTATCCCTGAGTCCTTCAGCAATAACAAAGCTGCTGATGTAAAGGTATTGCAATCTACCCTCCACTGGGAGGTCTGCAAGAGACCAAAAAGATAGGTGGTGGCTGGCACGAGGGCATGGCTTGGGTGGCCAATGGTGCTCTGATTCAGGACATCACTTTGACAGTCTCCACATGTGAACCCCAGGTGGAAACTAAAGCTCCCTTCCTGACAGAACCAGAGTGAGTCTCTTTCCTCATGTGGCAGGCCTTGTTGGCACCAGGAAATGCAGTTTGCACATCATTGTGCCAGTAGGTGAATCTGGCCCCACAGAGTAAGCAACATTCCATGCCGCAGAAAGCTTACAGTACAGTCGGTCTGAAATGGAATGCTTATCAGACGAAGCCAGTGTACAAACAGCAGCAATGTAAGATCAGTGAAGTTGTGGTAATAATCCTGGTTTTCTCTCTTTCTTTCTCATTCCATGAAGGGAACTATGGCAATCTGCTCTAACCCTGTAAGCAGACAAAATCTTGCAAAAAAAAAAAAAAATGCCTGTCCTGAAGGTGCTGTATTTTCAATTTGGACTCCAGTGGCGACAGCACTGAGTTTCTAAGCCAAGAGGGGATAATTGCAGCCTGCAACAGCTCTACGGAGATAAGATAAAAGAGCTGGTGTCAGTCAGAGAAAGGTTATATAATTATATGAAAACCTGGGGAAAGCTTTCCTCTGGTATAATTTAGATCAATGAGGCATGACAGATATATGGAGACTTGCAGACAACTCTATTTTGAATTAGAAATATAGATATGAAGATAAGCAGTGATTAATCTTAATTTTTGTATCACCAGTAACACTGAAATAAGTCATGTGAATGGAGGGTGTTTATCTCCATGAGAAATATTTCTTAGTATGTTGTCAATACTCCGGATATTATAAAAAAAGAGATAAGAACATAAAAATTGCCATACTGAATTAGACCAGTGATTTATCTAGCCCAGTAGCCTGTTTCTGAGAGTGGCCAGTAGCAGCTGCTTCAAAGGAAGGTGCAAACCCCCGCGCCCGCAAAAAACAACAACAACCTAAGTGGACAGTTATGACATAATCTGTTCCTCAAGGAAACTTCTTCCCAATGTTCCCAGGGAGTTAGTGTTTGGATTATATCCAGTACATACCCCTTTCATGTTTTTTGTCAATTTAATGTAACTTTGGATGTCCTTGGTATCACTATAAATATCTAATCCGCTTTTGGATTGCATGCTGTCTAGAGGCAGTGAGATGGATACCATCAGGCTATGGGCTATTCTGGAGCGTATTGTTTTCAATCTCTCCTGTTGAAGCTGTTCCACTTTGTACAAATACTTAAATATTTATTGGGGCAAAGAGAGAGAGAGTGAGACTGACTCTATGGCCTGGTGATTACGCAGTTCACCTGGGAGGTGAGAGATGTGGATTCAAATCCTCACGCTGATGCAGGCAGAGCAAAGATTTTATAACCTGGTGGTTAGGATGCTCAATTGGGAAGCAGGGAGATCTGAGTTCAAATCCTTTCTCCCAAGTAAGGATTCAAATCTGGGTCTACCACATCTGAAGCTGGCTCTCAAAACATTGTTCCCAGTCAAAACTAGTCAGGCCAAATTCATGAATATTTTCGGATTGACTGAAACAGCATTGTTTGGTAAATAAACTATACTTCTAAAAAAATTTTGCGCAGCTCTACTTCTGACCCATTCTTTATACATCCCCACATTTTGTTTGCTTTTTTGACCACTGCTGAACACCAAGTGGAGATTTTGATCGAGATGTGCACATGATCCCTCAGTCCTCTTCCTGAGTGGTTGCATTTAATTTAGTGCCCTGTGGTGTGTTTGAGCAATTCAAATGTTATTCCTTTCCAATGTACATTACCTTGCATTTGTCAGCAACTGAAACCCAGCTGGCAAGCTAGCTCCCTTGCTATTTTTAAAGTTTTAAGGAGGATGTTTCATTCCACCTTATATGCATCAAAAATGTAAAAAGGGCTTTTCTTTGTTGTCATACCTTTAAATATCACCAGCTAAACATGTATAGAAAATACCACAGCTTTGAACACTCCAAAGGTCTCCCTTTACATTCCCACTTTCCCAGAAGAAGAGACCATTGTGGCGTTAGACACCAAAGTGAATACTGGGCCATATTCTGGCTTCTGACGCACACACACGGGGGTCCCATTTCACCTTAACGGCAGCTATACACACAAATCCAAAACCGGCTTATGGCTACTTTAAGTGATATTTTTAAAGTATCACAAAGAAGAAGAAAAATCATTATTACTTTCTTTTTAATGTTTTACTATACTGTCTGCATAATTGTAATGGGGAGATTGTTAAATATTCACAGTGAGGTTTGAGAACCTCCAAAAAGGATGTTTTCGTACTTTGTAGTGATTCATATTCACAAAAGTATTGAAGTTTTGAAGACAAACACTCACAAATAGGACCAATTTTTAAAAAGATTTCTACATTTTTGAAATTTGAAATTCTGAAACTTAGAATTTTGGTCAAAGTTCCATTCTTTTATCCAAAGATGAAGAAATTTGAAATGTTTCATTCAGTGCAAAAAATTATGTTGTGAAATTTCCAGTGGAAATCAATGGGGTTTCCAGATGGATCCTATTGCAGGACTGGGGCCTGCATGACCATGGCAGATTTCTTCTTCATGATGTGCCAGGTTCTCCGCCCTGCTGGCATGTGGCGACGTTGTGTAAAATAGCTGAAAAAGATTTCTGTAAGAAAGAGGTATCCCCAGGTGGCCATGCCAGCTCTATGGCTCTGACGTCTCCCATCTCTCCCTGTAACCGTATGCTGGGCACAGAAGAGTATGGGGTAGAACACATGGCGTTCTGCCTGACCCTTGGATAGTGCAGTAGTCCCTGCAGCTCATTTAATTTGAAATAGCCCTTAGGACCAAGGTCTGGGGCACAGAAAGGTGGCTTACAATCACTTTTTCTCCCTAGGCTCTCCTCATTTGCACTGAATCCCAACTCTGGACAGCTGAGAATCTGGTCCAATGTCTCAGTATATGGGCCTGATCCTGGAAGCTCTCACTCCTACAGACATTCCCACTCAAATCAATCAGACTACCTGCAAGGACTTCTTACTTGAGTAAGGATCTGTCCAATCATTTCATGACTTTTGGGAAACATTTTGCTATCTGCCTTTGTTAATATTCCCCAATGAAATTCTCTCCATGAAAAGAAGTACACGTACAGTATGTTCACTGTATATTTGAATAAGTTCCTTTTTTTCTATAGTCCATTTTCTTCTCCTTGTTTACACATATAGTAAAGTGTCTATCTGACTTTCTAGGTGTCCTGATGACATACCAGATATTATTTTTCTGCATTCTTCTTTAAAATAAATCAATTGTTTAAGTGATTGTGCATGATTATTTAAATTTGGGTTATATTGCCTTAGAAGTGAAGAAAAATTTTAGGCTCTGCTTGGACTTGATCAAAGAATTTCAAGTTTTCTTTGTGAATTAATTCATCTATCCATTTGAGTCCTCCCTGCAGCCACAGTTGATCTTTACAGCACAACCTGGCTTGTACCATGGGTCTGCAGAAAAATCAATTGATCTTGAGAGAGAGAAAAATCACCCCTCTTTACTCTGTTCCTCCCAAACGTTCAGTTTAATTTTCACCTAAGGGCAAACCATTTTTATTTCATTTAACTTGTCTTTTCTAATAAATTGACACGTTAACAATGTCCACTAATAGATGATCATTTTTTCTATTTTAATCTGAGCGGTTTCTTGGCAATTTATTCTCCAATCAGAAATCAATTTTAAAGAGGGCATGTAGTAATTTCATTGGAAGTTTGATAGTTTCAGTTTTTTCCAACATTCTGTGCTCTGTTTTCAGGGATAAAATCGTTGGAGCACAAACACTGTAGGAGTCAGGGTGAAACATTAGTTTTTAACATGTCTATTCTTTCCGCTAAGAATACTGGTAAGATGCAACATTTATCCAAATTGTTTTTCAAACACCTTTAATAATAATAATTTACACTCTTCCTCTGAAGCTCTCAAAGTGTTGGCAGTGTTTGCATGCAAGACCTCACCCTGTTAGCAAGTGTGCATCCTGCTGAGAAAGTGTTACATGGATTTTGCTGACTCATTGGTGCAACTGGCTCATTACCCAACCCATATATAAAGGGCGGGGGGAATAGCCCAGAGGATGTCAGGTCCCAAATGATGGAATGAGAACCCTAGGACCAGCCCAACCTGGGGATATGTTTTAGGCTAGTATAAAGTAACCGTGGGGGCAGCCATGCCTGAGAATGCTTGGGTTGGGGTTTCATATAGTACAAATCTGTGGTTATAATCCAGACCTTTTGGAAATATTATTATTAATACAGGATACCACCATAACACCAATTCAACCATAAATTCCCTTATTAAATCTGAGGACCAGGTGGCCTTTATATAACTGCTCCATATATGACTTAAATGCCTTGACAATCATCACACCCATAGAGTAACAGGCAGTCAAAAGTAGTGATCAAATACTTACAACAGGACTAGGCCCGGGACACTCACACCCATGTTGGCTGGCTCCAGATTGGGTAGGCAGGCACTAGCAATGAACCCTCAAAGAGATTTGCCTTTTATACCTTATTTGTAGGCCAGAACAATTTGTATAGTGGGGGTGTTGAGAACCATTGAAACAAACTGCAAACCCTGGATATGATGGAAACCACTTCAAGCCAGGAGATGCAGCAGCACCCCCAGCACGCTTAGTTCCAGCACCTATGTTCATAGGAGCTATGTAACAGAAGCCCCTAGTCTGTGAATTCCTTTCCTTGTTAAAATTGGCTAAAACCACCCTTGATAATCGGGGCCTCTTCTTCAAGAAATTTTCATCCTATCTTACTTACACTTCCAGTCCAATATGTACAATAATGCATAACATCCTTCCAGATGAAATTGGTTAGAATTATCCTCTGAGGACTCCCCACAACCGGTAAATACCTGCCTTTTACATGACCCACAAAAACATATATTTTCTTCCCTCACTATGTGACCTCCTGATTAGTAGTAGAGGTGTAATCTTCCGTTTGCAAGTTTTCTGGATAAGCTAGAATACTTAAATACTCAACAATTAATATTTTCTCATTGTAAATTTCTCACATAGAGCCCCACTTTTCCCCCTATACAGGAAAAGCCTGAGGAGAAGGGAGGAAACATCTTCCACAGTGTCCTAAGAGTTCTTCTGTTGCGGTGAGGGATTTTTTCCTTTGTGGAATTCTAAGGTCTCTATTTCCCGCCTCTACCTTGATATAACGCTGTCCTCGGGAGCCAAAAAATCTTACCGCGTTATAGGTGAAACCGCGTTATATCAAACTTGCTTTGATCCACCGGAGTGCGTAGCCCCGCCCCCCCCGGAGCACTATATCCGCGTTATATCCGAATTTGTGTTATACAGGGTCGCGTTATATCAAGGTAGAGGTGTACTTGTGAGATTGTTCTAATATAAACTGCACTGGTGGGACTCTTGTCACTCATATCAGTCAAGGTGGGATTACTACTCTGATTTATCAGTGATAAGACTGCTATTTGCTATGCATTGGGCAGGATTTTTGTTCAAATGTTTGGCCTATTTGTCTACATACATTTTGTGGATAAAATGCTTAAAGAGCAAGAGATTTCAAAAACTAAATATTTAACCTGGAGAGGAGCATGATGCCAGGGGACTGAACTAAGGTATTAAAAATTATGAAGGTCACATAGAAAACTGCCCAGTCCACTCTTTTCCACCTGGTCCATAATATAAGGAGTCATTCAATGAAATAAATGGCTGGTAAAATTAGACCAGATAAAAAGCAGCACTTTCTATAACTTGACAAGGAGGATGAGCCAGAGATTACAAAAGTCCATTAGGGACTTTGCATTGCCAGTCTATTTTATGTGGAAGTGATGGGTGGCAGAACAAACCCAGAAATCTGGTAGAACTAGAGGGGTAGGAACTGTTATCTCTGAAATATTCTGTTTTTTCAAAGTTGAAATGTTTCGTAGAGGCGTTTTGATGAACATTTCACCAAGAAGCTTTGTATGAGCAAGGGAAGAGACACTGTAGGCTGGTGGACAGGGCACTTGCATGGGTTCAGGTTTCTGCTCTGCCTGATTTGGCGTTATCTGGGATGAAAAACTCTTGAACCTGGCCCCCCAACATCCCAACCACCAGGCTATCGAACAAAGAACTTTCCATTTTTGTTCGAAGGTTTGTTCTTTTTTTTCTCCCCAGTGTGGAATGAAAACAAAATTCTAAACCTTGGAAGTTGCTGTGAAATGGAATAGTTGCTCTCTGGGCAGCTGTAAGAAGGTGTTCCCTAATTTGCAATGATGTTTCGAAGACCCAAATTTAAGGATCTGAATATGAATGATGCAAGTACCTAAGATACTCTGTCCCCTTCCTTCTTTCTTGGTGTAAGTGATGTTCTACACCAGAAAGGCAGGCAGGCTACTGGACAGCCATGCTGACACGCTGCTCCATTGAGGGCCAATGGCATGCAGGTAGAGAGAGGTTAACAAGAATCATAGAAATGTAGGGCTGGAAGGGACCTTGAGAAGTCAAGTCCAGCCTCCTGTGCTGTGGTAAAACCAAAATAATCCTAGACCATCCCTGGCAGGTATTTGTCCAACTTGTTTTTAAAGGCTTCAAATGTTGGGGACCTCACTTGGAAGCTTAGTCCAGAGCTTATCTACCCTTATAGTTAGAAAGTTTTTCCTAATATCTAACCAAAATCTCCCTGGCTGCAGATTAAGACCATTACTTCTTGTCCTACCTTCAGTCGACATGGAGAACAATTGATCACAATCCTCTTTATAACAGCCCTTAACATATTGGAAGGCTGTTATCAGGTACCCCCTCAGTTTTCTTTTCTCAAGATTAAACATGCCCAGTTTTTCTAACCTTTTTGCATATGTCAGGTGTTCTAAACCTTTTATCATTTTTGTTGCTGTCCTCTGAACTCTTTCCAATTTGTCCACATCCTTCCTAAATTACGGTGCCCAGAATTGGACCCAGTACTGCAATTGAGGTCTCACCAATGCCAAGTAGACTTGGACAATTAGTCCCTGTGTCTTAACTGCAACACTCTTGTTAATACACCCCAGAATCATATTAGCCTTTTTGCAGCTGCATTACATTGATGACTTATATTTAATTTGTGCTCCACTATCACGCCTAGATCCTTTTCAGTTGTACTACCACCTAGACAGTAATTCCTGGTTTTGTAGTTGTCCATTTGATTTTTCCTTCCTAAGTGAAGTACTTTGCACTTGTCTTTATTGAATTTCATCTTGTTGATTTCTTACCAATCCTCTAATTTGTCAAGGTCATTTTGAATTTTAAACCTGTCCTCCACAGTGTTTGCAATCCCTCCCATCTTGGTATCATCAGCAAATATTATAAGCATACTCACCACTCCATTATCCAAGTCATTAATGAAAATATTGAATAGTACTGGACCCAGAACTGACCCCTGCAGGGCTCCACTAGGTACATCTTCCCTAGTAGACATTTGACAAGACATTTGCCTTGTTTATGAAATAGTATGCTTTCTTAGCAGTACCACAGTTTTTCTATTTGGCGGTTCCCTACTGTTTCTTGTTTTTGTCATTCCAGTTATCCCAGTAAACTGGAGTTAAAATGGCAAATTCTAATGCTTTCCATGGTGTTATTGTTAGTGAATAATCCATTGTGAAATGGTCAGAGATGGTTCTTGATAAAATGACAGATATCCATTGTATACTACTCACCAATTCTTAGAAACTAGAAATAAATCGATGCAGGAATGGGAATTATCTGAGTCACAGTAGAACACTGAATTTATGCCAAAGCTATTATTTTACATTCTGAAACAGCTATCCCTCCCCAATACCTCCCAAGAGGATATATAAAAAGAGTATACAAACTGGCTATGAGCTGTGTAATTGTTCATGTTCTTCTTTCTTACATAAGTTCTTCTTTTTAAGAGGGTCACATCACAATTCTAGGTCTTTAAGGAATTCAGGACTCTCTTTAAGAGGCCAAACTATCCCTTTTCTGGCTATCAAAGTCAAAACCTGGGAGATATGTAGTTGAGGGCATGGTAGAGGAAGCAATGTCACCACCATGGAACCTTTCATCCATTCTCCAGAGCACCATCCTCCACTGATCTTGCAGATATCCTTATGGAAATCAAACTAGGAGTTAACACAGCTTAAAACAGCATTAAGTCTTGCTCTACCTTTCTGTGGCTAGTACTGCATTAGTTGAGAGGAGCAAGTTTTGTTTTGGTAGGATTATTTCCCCCCACACTTCTTCCTGCGGGGAGAGCATGAGAGCAAGCCACATCTGACAGATGTTAGTAATGTCACTTAATGCACTACTGGAAGGTACTCAGATAGTATGGTGATGAAGGTGATATAAAAACATATATAGGCTAGAATAGATATTGCCAATGGTTCCTGTAGAAGCAGCATTGCTAGGGTGTACAGGAACCCAGAGGAGCCACATAGATGAACAGGCCCACTACTGAACAAGTTGTTCCCTTCCCAAGGATAGAAAGTTTGTCATTTGTCATGAGTAAATGGAGAACTAGAAACACTGACCTGTATCCCTTTCCAGTGTTCTTTGCAGGCCAAGCTCCAAAACTTTACAATCCATTTTGGGTGCTCAGTTCATCTGTCCAACCATCTAATTACTTATAGGTTACAGAGTATTTAAAAAAAAATCTGTTCCATTTAGGTTTGCAGTGTACCATAGAAGCATCAAATGGGGGAAAAAAGATATTTTTTGTAGTTATTCAGGCATACTATGGTCCTAGACAGCTGAGCTAAGAAATACCACCTCCTGGGCTTTAAAGTGTTCTCATTTCTTCTATAGTTTTGGGGGGTTAAAAAGTCTGTTAAACTCAAGGTGATTTTTAAGCCCCTTCAATCCTGCTGTTACTATAGGGCGGACACTGGTCATTTGTGCACTAGGAAAATTAGATAATTCCAAGGAGAATTCATGTTTGCTTGGAGGAGAGATTATGAAACAAAAAACTCTGTCATCTAAATTAGTAGCCCAAATTAGATGCCCAACATCCTAGATTGTGGCTACTCAGCTCCCCAAATATAATGGGGATCTAAATATCTAATGGGCATTTGGGCACCTGTCTTAGGTGGCCAAGTTTGAAAAGAGACTTTGGGTTCCCTTGATCCAAAAACCTTTTGAAATGGCTTTTAAAATTTAAACATTTTTTTTGTGCTTCCAGTCAGCACTTTTTGGAACTGTAGAATCGGTAGCAGCAGGAGGATTTAGGATTAGAAACATTTTATTTGAGGTTTCTGTTCAAGTGAGACAGAAAGGTTCTTTACATCAGATTGTATTTCTATTCTCTCTGGGAAATCCTTTACTTTTCATTTATCTTTTCATCTCCATGAGTTTTTACATTGCTCCCCCAATAATGAAACAGCTAGACCACCCCCCTACAAAAAAGAAATGAAACATTTAAACTATATTGAGCACCGAAGTTTCACAGTGGATCAGTAAAAAGTCATTTGTCATGTTTCTGTAATTGTGATACATTGGGGAAAGTGCATATGTTCCAGGTCTTTCAGCCTCATATTTCTAGTTGTGTAGTGGCCTTGTGACCAGCAACACTCTGGGCTCTAAATTAAACATGTAGGAAAAGTGATTTGATCCAGACTAGTTCACTGTTTTCCATTACTTTGACTGAGTTCCTGGTTTATCTAGATGTGTTTCTTTGCTTATGGAAAATAAAACACATCAAAAAGGGATGAGGTTTTATGAAGACTGCTTTAACCTTACTCACTCTAAATGTATTGGCAAAAATCAGATGTTTGCACTGTGGACCTGATACAACATTCATTAAAGTCGATGGAACGTCTTTCACTGATTTCAGTGAACATTGGATCCAAGTCTACATGAGCTCATGAAAATGTAATTTATTTGTTCAATATGTGTTCCACTCAAGGTAACCTTGTACATCTGATACATTTTTTAAAGAAGTTAATGTTTTAACTAATAGTTCCAAAGGTATTTAAAATGGTTAAAAACAATTACCCACCCCCCCAGTAGAATGGGATAATTAGATTGATGTGTGCTTACCGGAAATTAGAGAGGATTATTTAGTTGTTTAAGTATATCTCTGAAATACATAGATTCCCTGAAGTCACAGGTTTGACTTCCAAGAGGGCTGACTCATCCCTTTTCATCCTTCTAAATAAATAAATTGACTTCTATACAGTTGATGGTGCAGAGATGTTTCAGATAATTGAATTTGCCAGTTATTCATGGATGTTAAAGATTCTATAGTAATTTTTGTTAGAATATGTATTGTTCCTGGTGGCCTGGTTGCCAAAAAGTTCCTTGTTTCCCCACGTCTTGCCCCACTGCTGCACGGCAATTGTCTGCTGAGATGCAGGCCACTTTGCTCTGCTGTGTTTGTGTGCTTTAGAATCCGTGCAATATTAAGCATAATACATTTAAGGAATGATATACATTAAAATGGTGAGGATGAAGAAGAAGAAGAATTAGAATGAAAGTGGTGTATAAGTGGTTCCAGTACTGAATGAAGTGAGAGGCTACAAAGATATTTATTCAACAAAGAGCCAATCATCACAATTCATTACAAGGGCAGATGCTTAATTATTTGACCTCATTGAGAGTTTTGCTCAACTACAGAATTTGTTTCGGGGTAGGCAGGCAACTATTCGTACAGCGGTATCTAAACTTCTTTGATTCTGATTGATCCCCAGAAATTCTGTAGTCCTCAGAGTGTCCATAAGATACATTACAATGATAAAATAGTTTTACAATTTGTCCCATTAATTTTTGTCAAATCTTTTCTTTCACAGATTGAATGCAAATGAAATCATAGCTCCCTAATCTGATTTCTAGCACTCTGTGCTTTTTAAGCACAAAAAAACTATTTTGTTTTTCTCTTTATGTGTCAGACATAGATGACAAATTAAACTTTAAAACTCTCAGTTGAAGCATAAAGCTAATGAATAAGGTTAAATGATTGCAAAATAGAAAATGCACAACAGATCTTTAGAAAGTCAAGTTTATGGCAATTGCCTAATTTACAACGTAATAGTGCCTTAAGGGGTCAAATGCTGCATTGACTCGTATATCCTTATTACATCCTCCAGTTATGTTGGTGCAAGGCATTGACTTCCATTAGGTTAATTTCTCCAGCATGACTGAGAAGAAAATATCATATAGAGAGCATATAGGATGTACATCAGAACAAACGTCTGGCCCATAATCATTATTCTGATGTAAAACATCAAGTCTCACTTTCATAGTTTGTGTTACTGGACATGCACATTGTGTGTGTTTGTGAGTGTGTATGTGTGTGTATCGAGGGAATCACTGTGTATGTATATACACACACACACACTTTTTGTGTATACACATACATACACAAAAAAATCTATATGTTAAAGATAACTAAACAAGGTGGGATAAATTCTGCCCAGTGCAACTCCATTAATTTCACTTCAATTATGCTAAGGATGAATCCAGAAGGGCACACTCTGGCATGACTTATGCAAGTAGATGTAATGGATTCACACTGGTGTAAATGAGAACAAAATTTGACCTGGAATCAGTGCTTCTATCTTTCACAAATAACTACAAATACAGTTACACTTACTGTAGGACTATCCTTTCCCATTCACCTTTGCATAAATACCCAGCTGATACTATGGTTTCCTATCTATGAAAAGCAAAGGTTACTCACTTCTTCAGCATAGATTACTTTAATTTCAGCTACGTAGCCAAAAAAGATTGCTCACTCTCTCTCTGGGCTTTATAGTCAATCACAGTGATTTTCCATCTGTAAACTGAAACACAATATGGCAACTGCTTCAGACATGTTTCTTGAGGAGGGAGAGAGAGTCTTTGTTTAAAGGCGCAGTACACCAAAAATGGAGGAACAATTCTTTCCCTCTACACAAGGACAGACTCCACAGATATCAGCAGGAGTTCCACAAGCTGGGAAAAATATGGTCCTTTGATACCAACTCACTCATGATTTAACATTGTTATTGTAATGAATCAGTAAAAGGAGTTTACATTTAAAAACCTAAAAAGTGATTAAGAATGGCCAACAGTAGCATATAATTCCTTTGTCTTTGTTTTGTTTTTAGTGTATACTTTGGTGCAATGTTTGAATTCAGAAAAGGTATAAAGTATTATTCTCCCCACCCCCAAGATGTGATAGTATATTACAGTTCCCCTCCTGTGGCTACTTTGTCCCCATTTTTCAAGAAACAGCAAGCAAAACTATGGGCCACATCCTCAGCTGGCGTAAATCAGATTAGCTGCTATGAAACCAATTTAATATTCCAATTGACACCAACTGAGGTTCTGGCCAATAAGTGTGGTGGGTTATATGGCATAATCGCTTAGGTCTTGTTTACATTCGCAGTGGTGTGTAGGGTACTTGTAGCTACACGCCGCAGTGAAAAGCATGCTGTGTCCACATTGCGCTATGTAACTACATGTGGCAGTGAAAGGCTCTGGCAGTGGAGAGGCAGCAGGGAAAGGCTTCAGCAGCTCCCCGCTGTTGGAGCTGTCAAGGCTGTATCCCCACTTTGAACCTTAGGGTACAAATGTAGGGACCTGCATAAAAACTTCTAAGCTTATCTACCAGCTTAGCTTTGGTCCGCTGCCACCATCACAAGAATTCCCTCCCTGGGAAGCCTTGAGAAACCTTTCACCAATTCCCTGGTGAACACAGATCCAAACCCCCTTGGATCTTAAAACAAGGAGAAATTAACCATCCCCCCTCCTTCCTCCCACCCTCCTTTCACCAACTCCTGGTGAATACAGATCCAAACCCCCTTGGATCTTAAAACAAGGAGAAATCAATCTGGTTCTTAAAAAAGAAGGCTTTTAATTAAAGAAAAAGGTAAAAATCAGCTCTGTAAAATCAGTATGGAAAATACTTTACAGGGTAATCAAACTTAAAGAGCTCAGAGGACCCCCCTCTGTCTTAGGTTCAAAGTACAGCAAACAAAGATACACACTCTGGTAAAAAGGTACATTTACAAGTCGAGAAAACAAAGTAAATCTAAGACGCCTTGCCTGTCTTTTTACTTACTAGTTTGAAATAGGAGAGACTTGTTTAGAAAGATGGGGAGAACCTGGATTGATGTCTGGTCCCTCTCAGTCCCAAGAGCGAACCACCCCTTAAAACAAAGAGCACACACAAAAGCCTTTCCCCCCCCCAAGATTTGAAAGTATCTTGCCCCCTTATTGGTCCTTCGGGTCAGGTGTCAGCCAGGTTACCCGAGCCTCTTAACCCTTTACAGGTAAAAGGATTTGGAGTCTCTGTACACAGAGAGCTGTTACCCTTCCCTTTATAGTTATGACAGGAGCCTTTGCCCACTGCCTCCTTGCTGCCAGAGCCTTTGCCTGTGGTGGGGAATGGTTCTGGCAGCGGGGAGGCAGTGGTGCATTATACTGCTCAAAACACCAGTGTAAACATGGGAGGCACTTATGGGTGTGTAGAGAGCCATGTTGGGTACATATCCCAAGGTTCTGGTGTGTCTTTACTCTACTCGCCTAAGCAATGCCTCACCAATACTACTATTTATACCCACACTAGAAGAGCATACACTTTAGGCACTCTACATGCCATTGTAAATGTAGACATAGCCTTAGATTCTCTGCTCCTGTATTTAAGTACCGCTGCTTTGGTAAGTTAATTCCTGAAAAATTACATGGATTACTCACAAAAATTAATTTACACTTCCATGATTTAGAACAATTACATGTAATAAGCTTGAGGTTATTTATGCCTCAATGAAATCTTTACAAGGCAGTTGATACTTGCTTTGCTCTTCTAGCCAAAGGTATTACAATTAAAAAATATTTTTTCTTCATTGCCATTATAAGAAAATTGTAAAGCCTTGCCAAATTTTCAGAATGCAGCTATGGGATATTATTCAGTGTAAGACTTAATTCTAAAATTTAATGAACTGCATTTGCATTTTTCATTAGCTACAGTTCTTGTATTTCTTCAGCGATGGCTTAAGATTGTTCTTGAAATATAAAGTCCAGCTCTGAATTACAACATCATAGTATTTTGGATTTTTTAATGAACCCACCATGTCTACACATTTGGTTGGAAAAAATACATGCCTAGCTAATTCACTCTGTTGTGTAGTTCATAGGGATGACAAACATAGCTGGAAAATTTGAACTAGCTAACCAGGGTACTGTATCACCCAATCTGGATAGTAGAAATCAGGTCTGGACTAAAAAAACTGGACCCAAACATAAGAAAAAATTAGTGGAGGTTTAAAATTGGGGCCCTGGGTCTGGTCCACTTTCTGTGGTCTTGGTTCTGTGTCAGATTCTGCATTCTGTGTTCCATTTCTGGATTCTGTATGGCTGGCCCTAATAGGAGGCAGTGAAGCACCCCCTTGCTGTTCCTGTTCCTAATGAGACACTGATGGACTCCTTCTTGTTCCAAAGTACTCTCTCCAAGTTCTTTCAGGCCCCCGAGTCCTGCTGCCTCAGGGAAGGAGGTGAAGAGGTGACCTGGTAAGCAAAGAAGCCTCACGGCATTATTGGAGGGAGTGATGAGAACATTTCTCTACCAAGGCCTGGCCCCAGCCTCTCAGTGCATTCAGGATCTCCAGGCCCTGTGACCCACAAATCTCCAAACTCCACACCATGTTTTTGAGTCTTTCAAATACCAACCCTGTGGCTCCTCCTACTGCTTGAAGCCACAACTCTCTCAGCCTGAAAATGCTTTCAGGCTCCTGATCCCACAATCCTTCTGGTGATGGATCTCTGCATCCATATCTTCCAGGACTCAGGCCCTCCCTACAATAATTTACTTTGAAGACTTCAGATGCAGAGGATGATTCATCTGTGGTCTGTAATCCTCATCCTGTCCTGTTAGCTTCTGTTGTGATAGGCTGGCCTGTGCTCTGTCCCCATTGCGTTTATACTGAGCTCTGTCTCTAGCCTACCCTCGATAGGGAGGATTTGCCAGGTCCCTGTTTATCAAAGGCAGGGATGGGGTGATTTGACTTCAGTTTTCTGGCTGATCCCGCTTTATAGGCTGGAGAAAGGGGAGGCAACATCTCCTCTGAAGACTCTCTTGTGAATGTATTAGTAGGTTCTGCGTCTGCAGACAAAGTGAGAGAAAATATGTGAGAGCAGAGCACAGAGGAGAGCTGGGGGATAAGGCAGGGGGAGAAAGGATGGACAGCTTAGGTGGTTGCTCTTTTAACCCAACCAGTGTCCTTAGAGTTCCCTTTCCTTCCCTTAGCCTGGGAGACATTATACCTGGGAAACCGTCTCCCTCCTCACTTCTTACTATTTAGATGATGGGGATCCATGGCAAGGGAAAGCAATCTTCTCTATCCCAGCATGTTGTGATGGGAATCTGAGATAGGTGTGGGAACTAGGGGTGTGGGGGGTGCTGCAGCACCCCCGGGCTCCCGGCTCCCGCTTGCCTGGGGTCCCAGCTGCCAGCCCCCCGCACCTGGGGTCCCGGCTGCCGCCCGGCGTGCCCAGAGCTCTGCTGCCACCCTGCATGCCCGGGGCTTTGCTCCCGGCCTCAGCTCTGCGGGGGTGCTTGACAGGGGTAAGGGGGCTGGCTTTCAGCACCCCCTCTATTAAAAATGTTCCAGTGCTACTGAATTTGAGTGGCTAATCCTCTTTCTCTAACCCTCTTGCTTCTCTGCCTGGGGAATCCCTTTACTCTACCTGCCTGAGGAATAAAGTCTTTGGGGAGCGACCCCTTCCCACAGTCCTGAGGAAAGGAAGTTCTCACCAGAGGTCTCTTTATCTTATTGGTCAATGGGCTTCCTGACCTTGGGTCTCTGCTTTTTACATTCGTATTTTGACTTCTCTCCCACTGCCCAATGGGGAGGAGAGTGAAGACACATGTAGGGTAAAAAGGAAAAAAATTCAGTAGGGAAAGCAGATCTAACATCAAATCTCCAAAACACTCTATAGGACCAGCAGGTTAATGGATCCCTGCCCCACCTCAGCAAGACAGCAGCAAGTGGAGCAGCTGGGGTTGTGTGTGCGCATGCACATGCATGTGCGCAATGCTGCGAGATTAGGAATGTGTGTGCTTCTACTGTATATGTACTTAGCCAGTGGAATTTGCAGTCTCCTGAGAGTATTTCAGCAATGCTAAGTGTGGAGATCTGTGAGCACTTACACTTATACGTGCCTGGTCAATGTTGGGGATGGAATGGAATATTTTCCAATGGCCTATGTGGATTTGGGAAATGCCAACAATGGGTTTTTTTCTTTATTCCCCTCATGACACTGAGAATATGTTCTTTGCTGATAGAACCAGGGAAGTGCTATTTAACAGGAAAGGGAAATAATGGAGAAATCTCCTCAGTGCTATGGTAATACGGATACTACTACTACTACTAATTAATAATGGCCCTAATCCTTGAGCATAGCTGAGATCCTCATAAAGCAGCTTATTAGAGGAATGTACAAAGCTCATTTCAGGGGGATCATGGCAGAGCAAGTCTCTTGTCCAGTCTCTGGCTTAACTGAAAGCATCCTGAAGGCTGCTCTCAGATGCAGTTGCTGCCAACAGTCTCAAAGGGCCATTTTGGTAGCTGATGGATCAGCAGGGCATAGGGCCATTGTGATGGAGCAGAGAGGCCCCATGCCAGCAGAGAAGGGGCTAAAGAGAACCTATGGACCCAGCTAGCTCTGCCCTGCTCTACCTGCAGCTGATGCTGAGCTTGGAGGGGGAATAAAAGGAGAGAATCTGGCCCAGTTCAGGGCTGATTGGGGAGAAAACAGGATGGAGCTTTGTCTTTCTGTGTGAAGGAAGATTTGAGGGTGGAGAAACAGGGCCAATAGCCAGGGCAGCTACTGAGGGAAAAGCACTTAGCCCTCAGGACAGAGTGATGCTCAGCTAAGAAGCTGTTTCGGAGATTGGTGATGACCCAATTCCAAAAAATCAACCCAAAAGTTGATTTTACTTTTTTCTTGGGAACATTTCGGGGCTAACCCCTTCCAGCATCCCAAAGACACAGGGAACTGAGACTTCCTCCCCCTCCCCCCAGGGAGATCCACGGCCGTGTCAGGACACCAGGAAGGTCCAAAAAGGGGTGCTACTCCAGCCACACCATTACAGCCATCTTTGCCACATCTTTTTCCAGGCTGTGCCCCCGGTGCTGGTTATAGGCAGAGGTGTCACTGTAGGAGCCACTATACTGTCTTTGTACCATCAGAGGTTCTCCCAAAGCTGGGGAGAATCTCCCATGGGCAGCTAAACTGTCTTTCCACCCAGAATGCCCCTGTGATGTGGCGCAAAGTGTCCACCCTATGAGTGAAGAATCAGAGCCTATTATTTTGGTTAGGAATGGCTAATTGACATCAGTATGTTTGCACTGTGATGGTTCCATTGTATTCTCAGTATCTACTGGTAGCTCCAATCTTAGTACCAGGTCCTGGTTTTAAGGAAATGCTAGACATTGCACTTAAAAAAATTAGTAAGGGCCCTGACATGATGGAGTGGCTGTAAGTTCTCATATTGACTTGTCTTAAATCAAGGAAAGGAAACTGAACTCAGGCTGATGTGGCTAATCTCAAGACTAGATTAAAATTGATAGTAAGATATAAACCAGTCATGACAGGAAGACAGCAGAGAATTTAGCTCACCATTAAATTAGCCTCATTTTATTATTATTTTGGTTTAATTGAAGTGAATGTGGCCTTAGACCTTATAGAAGCATGTCCTTTTGTACAGAAAAATATGCATTCTGCTGTTAGTATTGGTAATTTATTTCTGCTTGTTTTGGGAGGTAGGTAATGAATAAAGTAATTGAAGGATTCCTATCAGGTCTGGATAATATGCTTTAGTCCCAGGAATAAGGAGTGTGGTAGATAAATAAGCTTAGAGAGAATTTTCTAAGCAAAGTTGACAGCTTAAAGAGATAAGCTGGCACAATTAAAGAGAGCATAGATAAGATTTTATATTACAAGGTAATAACACAGCATGTGCTAAGATTTTCAAATTTGTACTCAAGGATAAAAAAGATACAAAATGACATGTAACTGAGGGACCTGAAATCATTCAGGCAGACAGCTGCATCCACCTAAATATAGTGGCTTATACCGTTGTCAGAACTAGAGCAAACAGCACCTAAACACAAATATAACACTCGTAATGCCTGTTTTATTGGCATATCGCAGTAATTTATTTAGGTGATTTGTTGAATTTTATTATGTTGAAATCTCATTTTGGCTATTTTTCTCGTTTAAATATTTACTAGATATGCGGAGTGATAGATAACACTGGCACACACAGTGGTGTTGGTTGTTTGATTTGTATCCTGTTTCCACAGAGGACCGATGCTTTTCTTTGACTAGCATGAAATGATTTTGTTTACATTAATGAGTTACTCATTTTGTGCTTGTTATGTACTAACCTCCTGTACCCTGTCCCATCTGGGGTAGGCTAATGCTTAGGCCCAATAGTTTATTTTAAAAAGTAGCAGACCATTGTACTTCTCTCTAACGTATGTGAAATGAGTGGTCAAATCATCTGAGTTTGAATACCTGGTGGGATGTGGAGGCCCCAAAGGAATAGAAAACCTGGGCAATATGAAAGATCAGGTTCAGAGGAGTGAAATGTGTATATAGTCAGCTAAAGAAAATGAAAACATTTTGAAAAAATTAGGTGAAAATTTAATTCTGCCTCTGGTACTGCAATTTTTGGAACAGGCTACTCATGAGACTAGCTTTTACACTTTAGGAGTTAATCTTAATACACTATAAGGATAATTCATCTTCAGGCAGTTTCTCCACTGTATTAGGTAACATAAGGATGTTCTCCACATCTCTTATTTTTTCAGGAAAATATATTTTACTGTGAAAATACTCCCTTTATTTGAATTTTCCTATATCTTATATAATATTCCAGGGCAATGATACAGCCAAAAAGCTTCTTGTAATCCATATCTACCTTTCGGCACTTTCCATGAAGACTCTTTTCCTATAATGGCAATTTGTTGTGTTTTAGTAACATCCAGCCTTCCTTCCTGCTTCCTTTGTTCTTTCTCCCTCTTCTCCTCTTGGGCATTTCTCTAAGCCGTAGCGCTCACTGACAGAGGGACTAGCAAGTCCACTTTAGTCATTCTTTCTCTTCAGCAATAGTCCAAAGCAGTTATACAATTTACAGTTCTTTCATTCACATACTTACAGGATTCTCAGAAAAAAGTTGGGAGCACATACTGTATCCAGTATAAGTACAAGGGCCCAATCCTGCAAGAAGCTGAGCTACACCCATTTCTGCTGAAGCCAATGGCATTCATCACTTCACAGCAACAGGCTCAGGATGACGTAAGAGCTGTGGGTTCATCCTTAGTATGACTCTTTGCTTTTTGTCAGCTTATGAGAAATGTATTTTACTGGACTCTTTTGTCTAATATAATTTTCTTTCCTTACTGGTTTAATAAAAGAAATCAAACAAACCTTTTCAGGAGAAGGAGAAAACAGTGAGTAAGAAATTGAAAAACAGGAAAGAAAAAAAACAATACAGAATAAAGAAACACCGATAAGTAGATTCCATATGTCAGTCAATGTTGTGAAGATATTAACAAGCAAATCTTTGACATTAGGCTTTGTAATGGTTATTTTTAGGCTGTTAATAAGTGGCACTTTGCCATGACCCCCTTTTAATGGCTCCAGAGGGATTATTATGAGGTATCATATTAACCCCATATTACAAGTTAATATACATACAGTAGAAAGTAACTCTGTATCAGTACTGCAGATAAATACTGTGGTTGTTATTAATTTGTATTGCGGTAGTGCCCAGAGGCCTCAATTGGGGGCCCATTATGCTAGTCCATATGCACCTAATGAAAACATGATCCTGACCCAAAGAGATTGCTGCCCAAGGCCTGGATTCAGAAGAGATTTACATACATGCATAAAAATGTCTGGAGGGTAAATTTGCAAAACATCTCTCAAATTTTAGGACAAGCTCTTTTTCTTTGTGAGCTCTTTACATTTACATTTCTCCTTTCAAAAAACTGAAGATCTGTCTATGCAATTTAAACTCTGCATTTGGGTATAGAACACTCCCCTTGAACTATAACATGCTAATCTGATATCTTGGATTTCCTGGAATATTCCCAGAATCAGGAAGAGGAGAATCTTGTTATGGATGGTACCCGAATGAATGTCAGAAAAGACAATAGGGGCATTTCAGTAGACACATGCTTCCACTTTGCTGAGAGTTGATTCTGTAAAATGCAGATTTATTCTAACTGCCACCATCTTTTTAGAGAGAAGACTCATGAGGACCAAAGCAGCAATTGGTAAATCTAAAAGAAATTTGGAGCTTTGATTTGGATAAACCAGACTTTAATCTGCAAGTTGGACTGAAGATATCTGAACAAGACAATTTCTTTAGGGGTTGTCAGTTCTGTTTTTCCCTCAGGCAACTGCGGTGCTAGAAAATGTCATGACATTTCCTATTTCAGTCCTGCGTGAAACCAGGGAATGTAGAGAGGTGTGAATGTTTGAAATAATCAAGTTTCTTTTTCCCCCACAATTGTGTACGTGTGAATTTAGAGTTCCTGAAAGTTGCTGGATTGACAGCCATGCTGCTGCCAGTTCTGTATTGGATCCATGGATAGAGGACTCCAGTCTTCAGGGTTGTCAGCTTAACACTTTTCATGGAAACAAGGTTCACACATTATTTAAAGTGCTCTACTGTATATACATCTAAAATACACTGTGCTTTTATCAAGACTAAAGGGCGTTCAGTCTGGCAAGATGTGGCTGGATGGGAGGAAGGTTTCAAGGGCTGGAGTCCTGGGATGGGAAAGATTAACAATGTATTTATTTTATTTTAATTTTTACAAATAATCATAAAAGCAACACCTTCCCCCGGGCTCTGTGCTCCCTTGACAAATACCTAAAATACAGCCCAATTAAGACAAACAGTAACAAATCAATACTTTCTTTTCATAAAAGAAGAGCCAGTCCACAAAACCAAAATTTCCCCTCTCAGCTCTGACAACATTCCAATCTCACTCCAAATAAAAATCCATTTTTAACATAGAATTCCCATTGAAATCAATGGAAGTTTTGCTTGGGGAATGGAATTGTTAATTTTAAGAGGAAGGGAATGGTCCAGTGGGTAGGGTAGTAGCTGAAGACTTGGTTTACCTGGCTGCACTACCTCCCAGGTGGGTTGTGAGGATAAAGACATTAAAACTTGTGTGGCTCTCAAACACTACAGTGATGAGGGTCAGATAAATCCCTTGCACAGATGAGTGGAGTTTTGGGGTTCTAAGTCATAGTGTCAGAGGGCCATATTCTGGGAAGTCAGTGGGGCTAGGAGTGGAGTAAGGTGCCACTCAATGTTCAGGGTAACAGAATATGGCCCAAAAATGTCACATTCAGTGAAGTTACAGTTTTCAAAGAATTATTCACCTCACCAAATTCGTCCATTGAATAATGGCTGTTGTGCTTTCATTTTCTGCTCAGTGTTTTCAACATGTCTCATTATTTAAAGGTCCATAGGACTATAACAGGATTTAAAAGAGTACTAGATAAATTCATGGAGGCTAAGTCCATTAATGACTATTAGCCAGGATGGGTAAGGAATGGTGTCCCTACCTTCTGTTTGTCAGAGGGTGGAGATGGATGGCAGGAGAGAGCGATCACTTGATCATTACCTGTTAGGTTCACTCCCTCTGGAACACCTGGCATTGGCCACTGTCGGTAGACAGGATACTGGGCTGAATGGACCTTTGGTCTCACCCAGTATGGCCGTTCTTATGTTCTTACGTCCATTAAGGACTCTCAACTACTTTTAATGGGCCACAATAGCACAAATACCGCAGATATGTTGAAACAAAATTAGATCTACAAATCATAATCAAAACAAGGATATTTGTTGTGTAACTTGTCACTTTGAGTGAGTGGAGTGACAGCTTTGTTTGAATGTCCTTGCTTTTGTCAGTTCCTGATAGACTCTTAGCATTAATTTAATGTAATGTTAAGTCACTTATTTGATAATTTTATTGCTTGAATAAAACCACTTTAAAACAGATATGACGAAAATTTAAATGAATAGAAAACTGATTATCATTTTTAAGGTGAGTTTTGCTCACAAAAATGAGGGACTGTAGACTTAATCTAATGCCCATCACTGAAGTCATTGGGCAGATCAGGAACTAAGTCGTCTATCTTAGACCAGGAGGGCTTGGGAAGAAAATGTGCAAGCAGCCCCACATAAAATTGCCTATGAATGTCCATCCTCCCTACTAGCAGTATGACACCCTGGCTTTTGCAGTAGAGGGCTTTTCTTAAAGAATAGCTGACAACCATGCCAAATTTTGTGCTGATTTTTGAAGAAAACAAACACAATTGGTTTAAAGATGTATCAGTCCATGCATCTACAAAGTTAGGAGCTGCAATTTAGCATTTGTATAGCATTTGTATAGCAAATGGCTGTGCAAATCATACAATCACTGAAATGCAGGACTAGAAGCAACCTCAAGAGGTCATCAAGTCAAGCTGAGGCAGGTCCAAGTAAACCTAGACTATCTCTGACAGTGTTTGTCCAACCTAATCTTAAAAACCTCCAATGATGGGGTTTCCACCACCTCCTTTGGAAGCCATTCTAGAATATAACTACCTTTATAGTTAGAAAGTATTTCCTAATTTCTAACCTAAATCTCCCTTGCTGCAGATTAATCCCATTATTATTTATCCTAATTTCAGTGGACATGGAGAACAAACGATCACCATCTTCTTTATAATAGCCCTTAGCTTATTGGAAGACTTTTATTGGGTCCCCCCTTAGTCTTCTCTCCTCAAGAGTAAACATGCCCAGTTCCTTACAGGTCAGGTTTTGAAAACTTTTTATCATTTTTATTGCTTTCTCTGGACTTTTCAATTTATCCACATCTTTCCTAAAGTGTAGTGCCCAGAATTAGACCCAGTACTCCAGCTGAGGCCTCACCAGTGTAGAGTAGAACATCTTACATATGACAATCCTGTTAATATACCCTAGAATTATTAGCCTTTTTGCAATTGCATCACATTGTTGACTCATATTCAATTTGTGATCCACTGTAACCCCCAGATCCTTTCAGCGGTACTATCACCTAGACGGTTATTTCCCATTTTGTAGTTGTGCATTTTCTTTTTCCTTCATAAGTGTAGTACTCTGCACTTGTCTTTACTGAATTTCATCTTATTGATTTCAGACTAATTCTCTAATTTATCCAGGTCATTTTGAATTCTAATCCTGACCTCCAAAGTGCTTGCAACTCCTCCCAGCTTGATGTCATCTGCAAGTTTTATAAGAATAATCTCCACTCCATTATCCTAGTCATAAATGAAATTATTGAATAGAACCAGACTCAGGACTGACCCCAGCAGGGTCATTCTCCCAATTTGATAACCTCTCTTTGAATGTGGTCTTTCAACCACATTTTCCTAGTTTGCATAGATGGAGTGCAAGCAAAATAGTACATAGGGTCAAAAATTACACCTTTGTCTTCTCTATCAAAAATGATACAGATAATATTATTTTCCCTTTGTCACTCTGCCCATAACATAACTAGAGCTGACCTAAACTCAGGGATTTCAGTTTGCTGGGGATTTTGGTATTTATGAATTTGCTTTTGTTCTGATTTGGCATTAAAGCAAATTTACGGAATTTCTCAGGAAAATGGAGATCCCTGAATATTTGTTCCTGAAATGAAATGTGATACTGACATTCCTGTCACTGAATAGCAGCCATTAAAATTGACAAGAATGTCAATTTCACTTAGATGCTCCTCTGGGAGCAGAGAGTCTTCAAGCCCCCAGGGCCTGGCTGCATCAAAGGATCTGGGGCTGCCAGCTTTCCTGCCAGAGCTGTGGACCCCAAAACCTGCCCATGTTTCAGTGAAAGTTTCACTGAATCTGTAATAAGACTGGGTGAAACATTTCTGTACAAAGAATCATCATTCCTTTAAACTTCTGACCAGCTGTAGTCATAACCCCCTCTTTGAATCCATCTCTGGATCTCAGTCTTTCTGCACCAAAGCTAAGGTCTTCTCACTTTCAAAGGCCTGTACAGCTTTGTCCCTGCCTATATCTCTGCTGTCCTTTCTTCTTGCCCCTTCCTCTCTTTGGGTTCTTTTTAGCTTCCCTTTGTGTCCTCTCTTTTGGGTTTTTGTGTTTTTCTTCTATTCTTTCCTATGTGCTTGGATCCACCTCCACATTCTTGCGTGCCCAAACAATTTTCTTTTCATCTAGTGATATGACAAATTCACTTTTTCCGGATTTGCTGGAAAGTGAATACCATCCCTGAATTATAATCAGATACCAGGTACTATACAAACTCAGCATTAAGGGATGTCACACAGTTTTTGAATACAAATTTGTCTAATTTTTTCCAGCATTGCTGTAAAAGTGGCATCAATAAAACTGTACTCCACAGCTATAAACTGAAACAGTAAACCTATAATCCATACACCAGTAGTGACTTATCAATAGAGTTGGCTGACTAATGGAAACATTTATTGAGAAATAATTATGAAAATGTCAAAATTGGCAATCAGTATTATTCCCCCATCTTTAATTTATGTAGAATAATCATCCATACTACTACAGAAATCATTATATCTTCTTGCAGAAGTAATCCATGAAGCTTTAAATATATTTGCAGCAAAATTCTCAGACAGCGGAAAGCTGTGATGAGCCATCAGACAAGGAGTGATCTGGAAACTGATTCATACAAGAAGGTAATATGGAGGCTACAGAATAAATTAAGATTATACTTTGTACATTTGTTCAATAAGATATAACTCTGACAAGGAACGTTTTAAGTAAATAACACTCCAGGAAAAGATAATCAATCATCTAAAAGTCGCGAGGAAAATTAAGGTCATGCAAATTACATATTCTACTCTCAATAGTTAAAAATGAAATACAGATCATGACATTGCAACCATTGTCTTTGTGATTGTCCCCTAGTAGTAAATAGAGCACCACTGTTGTCTCTTTGATAGTGATAACATACTAGCAAGGAAAAAAAAAATGTGAAAATTACTCACATTTCATGTTGGAATATCTAAACCACACACTTTCAGGGCTCCTGTATACTTTCACCCTTTTAATGCTTTTTTAGACTTTACTCCAAAATGGACCCCTCATTATCTCCTAGCAGATGCGCTTTTTTAGGCATTTTTTAAAAGAAGTGAACTCATACAAGTTTTTCTTTGTTAAAGAAAAACACGACTAAAAATACTCTATGTATTATGACCCTCCCCACCATGGAACACTTCAGAATCCTCTTTTTGGGGCATACACATGAGGGCAGATCCTCAGTTATGTGAATTGTTTTAGCTCCATTGACTTGAATTGAGCTATGTCTATTCACACCAGCCAAGGAAATACACCAGACGTTCTGGTGTGCTCCTGTGTAGAATGGATAGGGGGTGCAATTGAAGCAGAGGAGGAGGAAAGCACTGAATTTAGAGTCAATAATGCAATCCTGATACTATTCCACGTTCTAAACCCATGTGTGAAAGAGAGTGCTGAGTCAAGTCCTGCTTTCTGGCTGTACCAGTTATTAACTGCCAGGAAAAGAATGGTGCTGCAAACAGTGGGGGGGGGGGGGAAGTAATCACGGCATCATTAATCAGATAAAGTGGAAAAAGATCAAACGGTAATTACTTTATATTATCTTCACTCATTTGATTCACATGATTTAGAATAGAAATAATGACCCCAAGTCAGGCATTTCCAAGCGGTTAATTCTTGAATTTTAGGGCCCAAGAAATCAGGATTCAGTTCCTGTATCTGGCCATTAACTGACAGTAAATATCTTCCCTGTCATTTATTATTGCTTCATTATACCCTAATTGGCATGTAGAATGTTTGCACAATAATTGACATTATTTGAAAGTGTGTGTCAACTTCATTTTGAATGCCATTATGTGCAATAACAGCTATGGATAACTGATGTGGATGCTAAAATATTGAACAAAGTTTTCGACGCTTCTGCTGTTTCAAACCCCTTTTTCTCAAAATAACAAAAGGCACCTGTTCAATTTTAAAGGGCTAAGGGCCTGATTCTGATCTTCCACCAATATTAATCAGGAGTAACTCTGTTGAAGTGAATGGAGTTAGACTGGTGTAATACTGTGAGATTAGAATCAGGCTTTAATTGCTTGGTAATTTTTTTTCTAAATTAACCCATTGGGGATCATAGGGTATGTCTACACTGCAATGTAAGCCCAGGGTTTGAAATTAGGCTCAGGCATAACCCCCTATCAAAGAGCCCTTAGAGGGCCAGCTTTGATCTAGTGGGTAGCACACCCAGTATCGCCTCTCAGCAGGAAGGCCTTTCAGCTCAGTTCCTCACCCGAAGATTGGCTTAACTTCACCTCGGGTTTGCAATGTCCTTGTCCTCTTTTTATCAGAGGGGAGTGAGGCTGGCATGTGGCTTATGCCTCTCCTGCAGCAGGGGCAGTTGGAAAGGGGGCTCAGGCCTTCCTACTCCACCAGGCTCCAACCCTGAGCCCTATGAAGGTCAACAGTGCCTGACATCCTGGAGTGCCCTCAGAGTTACCCTTCCTGTGTCACGTCCTACCATCTCTCTCCCCACAGCTCCAAGTCCAATATAAGGTAACAAAAGAAGAAGAAAATACAACTAAACCTTCATCCCCAACTGGGCTCAGCGTACAGTCCTGTTCCTCACAGGGAGGCTTCTTTGTCATCCTTGTCCAGCAGTCCTCAGGGTACGTCTGTCTTCCTCCATGTTCTGAGCTGAGTTGCTCCCTTTTAAGCTTCCTTTCCACTTGGAGCATGCTCTGCAGGGCTAGGGGAGGCCAGGGCTACCTGGGCCCAATATTGTCCTTTAACTCCTTTGCGCCCAGTGTGGGGTTTGTACACGCCATCACACCTCCCTTCCATCTATACTCAAATCACACTAACCCAGGGCTCGGATCCAGGGTCCCAGGACCCCATGGGGTGGAGGATCTGTACTTGAGTCAAGCTAGGACCCAACGTTCAAGCCCTGTAGCTTTGCAGTGTAGACACAATCTCACTGGACTTGTGCTCTGGGAGTCTATCAAAAGTATTCCACAATTCCACAAGCTGATTTCTTTGTCCTCTGGACAGTCAAGTTTGATGAAAAGTCAGGTTTTCCCATATTGCACCATGAACAAAAGGTTAGAGTGGACACATTTTGGGAGGGTGCCTAGGAATTCTGGGATTAGGTGGTTAGATTTGGGCCTTCATAATGCAGTGTAGATGCTAGAGCCTCAGAGTGGGACCCAGGATTCAACATTTCTTACCTGGGGTTACAAATGAGTGTAGACACTCAGCCCTAGGTTAACAAACTCAGAGTGTGCTAATTTGAGTTCCACTAATCCCAGGCTTACATTGCAGTTTAGACTTACCCTAAGAGGTTTTGAGTTAATGTTTGAAATCTCAAGAATGGGTGCAGCAGAGAATGATTTTAGTGATGCAGGGCCTGATTCTAATATCCTTTAAACTGGTTTTACGCCAGTCTAACTCCTTTAACTTCAACTGAATTACACCAGTTTTAAATCAGTGTGGCATCAGAATCACTGAAGTTATTCTGGATTTACACAGCTGTGTATGAGTTCAGAATCAGACTCTTAGTTGGTGGTCCTCTGTCCTCTGGGACAGACATGCAGCCCTGCCAATGGGGGGCGGAGGCGGCGGGCAAAGTGGGCAATTGCCCATGGGCCTGGGCAATTTAAAAGGGCTCAGGGTCCCCCTGACCACTGCCGCTTCTACAGTAGCAGCGGCGGCCAGGAGTTCCGGGTCCTTTTAAATCGCCTGGGTGGGCCGCAGGGCACCTAGGCGCTCGAGACCACTACGGGCCCCACGCTTTGGGTGCCCTGCGGGCTGGCGTGTGCAGTCTCGGAAGTGACGGATTCATCACTTCTGCCCTGGGCCCACCCCAGGGATGGCCGTGGTCCTGGCCCTGGGGCCTGGAATTTCTGTCGATGGGCCTGCAAACATGAAAATATCCCATATTGATATTTGGGACAGCATGCTGCTGAAGCTGTCATTTTTCATGTGAGACATCAAGAGGTCATGAGTATGTCTAGCCACTAAAGAACCACTGGCACCTTTCAGAGTAATTTTTCAAAAGTAGTATTGGCCCCATTGTCCTGGTGAAACTCCATTTGAGTAATTGTATATAGTCATTTTGAATTCCTCCATCAGTTTCAGACGCATACAGTATTCACTTTCTGTCCTAAATTGTTTGTATAATGTTGCTGTTAAACAGGTACCCTATTGCAGCTCAGAAGTGCATTTCAGATGGGTGAAATGATTTATATTTATATATTGTTATATGCTTTAGGATCAATTAGAATGAAAGGGTTTGCATATATTTAAGTTAGTATGAAAATGTGCTGTTTTGAATAGGTTTTAATTAGGGCTGTCAAGTGATTAAAAATTAATCATGATTAATCAGGCAATTAAAAAAAATAATCGTGATTAATCACACGATTAATCGCACTGTTAATAATAGGATACCATTTATTTAAATAGTTTTGGGTGTTTTCTACATTTTCAAACATATTGATTTCACTTACAATACAGAGTACAAAGTGTGCAGTACTCACATCATATTTATATTTGATTACAAATATTTGCATTAAAAAACAAAAGAAATAGTATTTTTCAATTCACCTCATACAAGTACAGTAGTGCAATCTCTTTATCATGAAAGTTGAACTTACAAATGTAGAATTATATACAAAAAACCCTGCATTCAAAAATTAAACAATGTAAAACTTTAGCGCCTACAAGTCCACTCAGTCCTACTTCTTGTTCAGCCAATCGCTCAGACAAAGTTTATTTACCTTTGCAGGAGATAATGCTGCCTGCTTCTTGTTCACGTCACCTGAAAGTGAGAACAGGCATTTGCATGGCACTGTTGTAGCCAGCATTGCTAGATATTTATGTGCCAGATGCACTAAAGATTCATATGTCCTTTCATGCTTCAACCACCATTCGAGAGGACATGCGTTGATGCTGTAAACAGGTTCTGCTCGATAAACATGCAAAGCAGTGCGGACCGATGCATGTTCGTTTTCATCATCTGAGTCAGTCAGATGTCACCAGCAGAAGGTTGATTTTCTTTTTTGGTGGTTCGGGTTCTGTAGTTTCTGCATCATGTTGCTCTTTTAAGACTTCTGAAAGCATGCTCCACACCTCATCCCTCTCAGATTTTTGGAAGGCACTTCAGATTCTTAAACCTTGGGTCGAGTGCTGGAGCTATCTTTAGAAATCTCACATTGGTATCTTCTTTGCATTTTGTGAAATCTGCAGTGAAAGTGTTCTTAAAATGAACAACATGTGCTGGGTCATCATCCGAGACTGCTATAACATGAAATATATGGCAGAATGCAGGTAAAACAGAGTAGGAGACATACAATTCTCCGCCAAGGAGTTTAGTCACAAATGTAATGAATGCATTTTTTTTTTAACGAGCATCATCAGCATGGAAGCATGCCCTCTGGAATGGTGGCCGAAGCATGAAGGAGCATATGGATGTTTAGCATCTCTGACAAATAAAGACCTTGCAATGCCGGCTACAAAAGTGCCATGCATACACCTGTTCTCACTTTCAGGTGACATTGTAAACAAGAAGCAGGCAGCATTATCTCCCGTAAATGTAAACAAAATTGTTTGTCTGAGCGATTGACTGAACAAGAAGTAGGACTGAGAGTACTTGTAGGCTCTAAAGCTTTACATTGTTTTGATTTTGAGTGCAGTTATGTAACAAAAAAAAATCTACATTTGTAAGTTGCACTTTCACGGTAAAGAGATTGCACTACAGTACTTGTATGAGGTGAATTGAAATATACTATTTCTTTTGTTTGCCATTTTTACAGTGCAAATGTTTGTAATCATAAATAACAATTAAAAAAGTGAGCATTGTCTACTTTGTATACTGTGTTGTAATTGAAATCAATATATTTGAAAATGTAGAAAAGCATCCAAAAACATTTAATAAATTTCAATTGGTATTCTATTGTTTAACAGTGCAATTAAAACTGCGATTAATTGCATATAATTTTTTTAATTGTGATTAATTTTTTTTAGTTAATTGGGTGAGTTAACTGTGATTAATTGGAAGCCCTATTTTTAATGGGAAAATATGCATGATAAGTTTTTAATCCAATATGATTTGAATTATAAAAACTGTAAAAACAGGTCAGTCAATGACAGATCTTGAAGTGTAGTACTGCTATCAGGGATTGATGTAACAACATTCTCGTGCTAAATCTAGATGACATTAGAGTTCATACTGTAGTTAGATTGTTATTCATATGGAATATAGGACACTGGTAACTGGTGTTCACTGGGTAAAAAGGACAGATGTATGTATTTTGAGTGCTTTAGCAAAATTTGATATCAATACTGTGCAGATATAATGTCCAATCAATGTCAAGTGCTTGTTTTTGCTGCTATAAATCAATAGCAACCTTTCAGTGTGTCCTACTCCAGAGAGAAAAGAAACATGTTTGGAATTACTGTGCATTGTTGCTCAGCCAAGGCAAGAATTACTTCTCTGCTTTCAGTTTGCGCTCTATAGCCGATTTTTAAAAATGGTTCTATTCTCTACTTTGCTTATTTTTCAATAGGTGTTTGGAACAGTAAAGGCCAAATCTGGTATAACTCCAATAACGTTGATGAGGCTTCACTACTGCAACTGAGAGCAGAATTTGGTTTCAACATAGTGATGGATGAGTAAAATGGAATTGGCACTGGAATTGCAAAAGAAAAAGCTGGCTGCTGCAAAGCTTAAATTGAAATCCACATTCAGATTGACAATTCTGACACCCTAACTCACTTTGGCCCTGGTTCTCCACTATGTCCAGTGGTGCAAGTAAGCCAGTGTGGTCAGGTACGCTGTACCATTAAGCCATTTATTGCTGGCATGCCATACCGGAAAGACACATTCTGAATCCACTGAACACCGCAGGGCTCCCCTGGGAACCACAGTGGTGAATGGAGCAGAATGTGGGGCCGCTGGGCAGCCCCACGCTGGCAGCTCCTCCGGCTTAGCTGTACCACCCCCAGCCCCGACCCCAGCCCTTCCACGCAGCTGCGGTTCCTGTCTGAGGTCTGTACAGCCCAGCCAAAGGACAGGGCTGGGGGCGGGGTGGGAGGAGTCACGTGGGGAGGTCACGTGCCCTCCCTTTAGCTGGTGCCCTCCTTTGTGTCCCTCCCATGAGTCGCTGTACTGGTAAGAATTAAAATCTACTTGCACCACTGACTATGTCCTAGCTGCACTTGGAGGTAATGGAGAATGGTGGCCACGGGGAGATGGTTGTGGCTCCCGGATACTTGACCGTGCAGTTTCAGCAGATATTAGAGCAGACCAGGCCTGGTTTAACATCCATTGCTGGCATATGATCTGCCTTTGCATCTGTGGAGGATCAGACATAGTGAAGCTGTACTCCACCATCCTCCCCATGTCCACATCCCACTCCTGGAACACCCGTGATACATCTCTCACTCCCCTTTTGCCAGGGATGTGGGGGCAGCTGGCTCAGGAAGTGTCATAGCCTCCTCCGGCAACTGTTTGCCAGCAAAGACTTCCCCTGTATAAGGGGAAATTTCCATTGGTTTTCTCCAGCTGTTTTAAAACTACTTTGCACCACTTAAGCAGATTCTGGCCTAGGTCATAGTATCTTATGGCTTATGCCACAGGTGGAACATTGGATTCCAATGCTTGTGGAGTAAGGTGCTACTCAATGTGAGGAAAGGTATCACAATTTGACCTAAATAATAAGGGTTATTTTAATATAACAAAAGCATTATTGTTAATGATAATACTCTCTTTAATGTCCTCTGGTGTGTGCTAATGGATAGTGAATGTTTTTCCACATCCAGTGTATGCTATAGTATGTAGGCTTTCCTGAGTTAAGGCTAACACTTTCTCGCCGGCTCTGATTTATTTTATTTATTTATTTATTAGTAGTCCCTGACTCTGTTAGTGTCATAGATTTAACCCCTACTCTTAACTTTAGGGTACAGATGTGGGGACCTGCATGAGAACCACTAAGCTTAATTACCAGCTTAGATTAGTATGCTGCCACCACCAAATCGTTTAAATAACCGTTTATGAGTCATTTGGGAACTCTGTCTTTCCCCCCAAAATATCTCCCTCCCAAGTACTATAACCCTTCCCTGGGTAACCTTGAGAGACTTCTCCACCAATTTCCTGGTGAACACCGATCCAAACCCTTGGATCTTAAAACAAGGAGAAATTAATCAGGTTCTTAAAAGAAGACTTTTAATTAAAGAAAGAAAGGTGAACGGAAAACCTCTGGGAGATTAGCATGCAAGCTATTCTCACAGACAACAGATTCAAAAACACAGAGGATTTCTCTCTGGGCATAAAAACTTAAAGTACACAACGGAAAACCCAATTTGATTCCCCCTCTATTGCAAAAAGAAGTCACAAAAGAAAATAAACATAAGCTAATTTATTCCTTCTCTAATACTCACTACCCTGGTTGATTCCTGGATCTTTTCACTCTGGCCCAGAACTTATAAGAGAGACGAACAAAGGAACTCAATTCCCTCCTTTCTCTTGAAAAATCTTGTCCCCCCATTGGTTCCTCTGGTCAGGTGTCAGCTAGGCTATGTGAACTTCTTAACCCTTTACAGGTAAAAGAGGAATAAACCCTTAACTGTCTGTTTATGACAGTTAGATAATTATAACATCTTTCCTAGCAGTTATGCTCACCACACGAAATAAAACTGTGATACAGACGTAATCGAATTTGAATGAAAAGATCATTAGAAAGTTAAATTCCTTTTCTGATACCAGCAACATTGTCCATAGCAAGAAATTATTCTCTGCTGTAAAATGATCTGTCATTCACTCATTATTTTCATTTCACTTGAGGTACCTACTTATTGAGGTGGTTAATTTCTTAAGAGCAATGGCCACTCTTTAGTATTTCATTTCTTAGTTGTTTAGCATTTTTCAAAACAAATTCCTATAGAGTCCACAACTAAAATTCAGTTTATTTATTTCCATTCTTGGTTGAAGTACACAACATACATATATTACAATTAACTATATTTGTAAGGGACACCCTTTACTACAAATATCTTATCATTAAGGCCCAAACTGTGGAGTAAGAGACAAGCAAAATAAATAAATAATAAAGTAAACCTCACTTGGAAAGAACGAGCCAAGACAAATGCAGATTGTACCCTCAGGTTTTTGCAACTTCCCAATGTCTGCCAGACTGTCATGGGACAGGGCCAAAAAATGGAAAATGTCATTGGATGAGTAGTTTGTGTGCACAAATGTTTTCCATGAAAAGTGGCCAGCCACTGTCAGACACAAATACCTGTAAAGCAGAGGGTAAGTTCTTTGCAGTGACGCATGACATATGGAGATATATAGGTGCATCTCCTCATAGTGATGTGCATACTAATCCCTGCTAGCACAGAAGCAAAACATATACCTCCAGATTCAAGTAGTACCTGCTAACAGGTGTGAGAGACTATATGAAGTCATAGGGTGCTAAGATAGGAAATAGGAGGGTGCACCGTGACACCTGCATAGGCAGGTACATTCTTGGGTACCCTTCGGGTAGGGTCCTTGGGTGAAGAGTCCCTATTCCATGTTCTTTTCTCACCTGGGGATGGAATCAGCATTGCCTTGCCTTCCTAGGAGCTGGGGATCCCCTTCCTACTCTCATGCTTATCAAGAGATGTTCTCATTAGAAGACACCAGATGGCAACAGGCCTTCCATCAGTATCAGAAATCCACAGCAAGTAGGTGAGATTTCTTGTCTGCTCCTGTGTGCTTTTTGGTAATGTGGAGGCTTGGGATTTTAAATAATTCTCTGTATTTTGGTGGCTTTGATTTGGGGTTTTTAAAACCAAATCATGTGGACCGAGGTTTTATTAAAGCAAAGTTGCCTATGGCTAACTCCCATATGTAACCTATTCTTCAAAGCTGATTTCTTTGAAGATCAGTACCTTACAATTACCATGAACACCCATGCCTGATGAGACTGGATATAGTAGCTAGCAGAGGGCACTGTACCCATTCTATTACATTAGGAGGGAGAGAGAGATTAGACAGCTGTTAATGATGCAGAAATATCTAGTTAGTTTCATGCATTCTACTTTAATTTCTAATTATGCTTTATGTCTTTAACTCAATATGAGTCAAGTGCACACACATAATACGCACCATTCACACACCCTCAAAACCCTACATTAATAGAACATTAAACATGCTGAAGATTTCCAGAGTGCAGTAAAAGCCCAGACATTCACAACTAAGAGTGAAATGTGTGGTATGTCCTCCAAACCAATACTTTATAGGGCACACTAATAAATAACGTCTTCCTGTACCTGTACTTTTTATTTTATATTTCTTCTTTGTTTATCATGTTTCTATTTATTTTTCACATCTGTCTTGGTGAGATATATTCAGCCATCTCCAGGTCTGTCACAGGGGAGCCCCCTGAGTGTTTTGGAAGGAAGAATTGCTCCGTTTCACTTTGCACTTCAAGGCACTATTGTGACAGAGTTATACATTAGGAGCCAAGAAGTAAGCTTATAAAGATATGTGTGTGTTTTGGTAATGATCTCTGCCAAGGTTGCACAGTGTTTGCGCCTTTCATAGTATGTCTGAGATAGAGTCTTAAGGGACTTGTCTAAACAGGAACCACAGGATAAGGATAAAGCTAGCAGAAAAACATGCACTGAAACCATTCAATGAGGGATCCAGGAGGTTCATTATTTATAGTTGCAACCCAAGTCACAAAGAAATAGGTTTTTTATCACATGTTCTTTTTGCAGCATGGACCTTCAGTTGTGTGAGGATGCAATTCTTCTGGTAGATTTAAAAAAGATCTTGAGTCTTCTCATTGCTCATGCATTTTTCTAATTAATATTATATGAAATCTTATACATTGGGGCCATTTAAAACATCTGAGTGGCAGCAGAAAGAATATAGCATGGATCCTCCTCCTCCAAAAGCACTTGCCTTTGGTACTGAGCTATAGGAGGTTCTCCATTAGCTGCTAGTGATATAGGCCCTATGGCACAATGCAGTTTTGATTTGATACAGTAGAATGTAGCGGTACATATATAAATATTTTGCCAATTTACCAGATAATGTGCAATTTTTATAGCTGAATTCAGATGGATAAATCCCATTAAATAAATAATCCATTTTATTGGGATCCTAACCAAAGATATTTTTTATTACTCGCAGTCATTAACAATAAAAGAGAATAATGACACAGCACTCCTCCAGCTGTGTCTTAATGCTATTCTTGGAATTTTTGTGTCCGAAAGAGATACAGTTTAAATGGGTGAATGTATAAAAGATGTTCAGGACAAAAAGGTGTGATGTCTTCACTGCTGATCTAGAATGGCCTTAAACTTCAGAGTGTTACAATGGAAGAGCATTGCAGTGAAGAAAAAGATTAAGAAATTAGAGAAAACTAACATACTAGTTCAGATATCTTAGAAAGAAAATTCTAAAACTCACTCACTCTGCATACTTCTGTTTATTTCATGTGTCCCTTTTCTCTTTTGCATATTATTCTTAAAGAGTAAACAAGCTACCTACCTCTGGAAGCAATGCAGGATGGCAATTTAATGGGGAGAATGCTAATGAAACATTAAAGACATTTTCGTTTGTGGTTACCATTTACTCAGTTTTTCTAAGTCTTAAATTGATTATCCATGCATCTGATTTGGAATAAAAGGATTCTTACTGAAATGCATAAATTCTCATTTAGCCTTTTCACAGTTGTGCTGCAATCTCTGTTACATGAAAGGAGAAAATATATTGCATTTCCAACTGCTGTCATCATAATGATGAGTGGTTCTTGGCAGGTCATGTTTCTCTGCCTCTCTTCATCACTCTTTGCACCTGTATTCCCAGAGAATGTCCTTTAGTAAATCCCCCCGCCCCCGAATTTTGGTTACAACTGATCTGTGGATGCTCAGGACCTCTGAAACTTAGGTCACATATTTCAATGCCATACTTTACAGATCCAAATGTGAAAATTTTGGCCATAACCATTTAGGTTGTGGTACATATATCCTAGTTTTGTGGAGGCAGTTGACAATGTCTTGAACTAAAGGGGCAGATCTGCTGCCCCACATCACTCCAAAGACTGATCCTAACCCCCAAGCTGGGGATATACCTGACATGGAGAAGTCCCCAGCAGGTATAGAGGTCACATAGCTGGCTCCTATATCTCCCTTTCCATAGCTACCTGTGCAAGGAGCAAAAAAGAGTTGGAAAGGAATTATAGTCAGCTGGTACAGGTTAGAGCAGACCCCAGAAGCTGGGCAGATAATCAGGAAGACAACCATGATGGCCCCCTTTCTGTGTTGCAACCAAAATAAACCCCATGCAACAGAGCATCTGGGTCACTGCATACCATCGGCTAAGAAGGTAACAGAGCATGACAATCTAAGACAAGTTTTTCTATGAATGGAATGCATATGTCTGATATGGCTATAGCAAACTGTCTAAAATACTATATGCGATATTGTTGTAGCCATGTTGGTCCCAGGATATTAGCAAGACAAGGTGGGTGAGGTAATATCTTCTATTGGATCAACTTTTGTTGGTCAGAGAGACAAGCTTTTGAGCTAATACAGAACTTGAAAGTTTGTCTCTCTGACCAACAGAAGTTGGTCCAATAAAAGATACTACTTGCTCATCTGGTCTCTGTTACTTGCTCATCTGGTCTCTGTAAAATACTATAGTTTGATATCCCGTGTTACATCCTCAAGTCTTTTCTACATGAAAATTAATTATATACATTAAAAAAAATTGAATGTGTTTTTGCCATTGGAAAGAAAAGGTAAATGGGTCATCTTTCCAAGGTGCCAGTAAGAAAAAGCTATTCCTGTTGTGCTTGTTTATTTTCTTTTGTAACACAGTATCACTTGAGAATGCTCTCACCCTAGGTGCTTGGCCATTAAATGATAACAGCCATCATAGCTGTAAGATATATTATATACCCTACTGAACTGAAAGACAGTGATCAAGTAACAATTAAATCTTAACTTTACACACCTGAAGAGAAACATGACATGGCTTTCACATTGTGAACAGTATTACAATAGCCACCAAAATCAGTGATACTGACTCCTGCCATTTCATGTGGGTATACACTTTTGTAACCCTGAACCACAAGATGTGACTGGAGCCAGGGAATGAAGACCCGTCTCTTACCAGCATACCTGTGTGTTGCATGTTTATTACTACATTTTGTGTGAAAACATAACTTAATCCCCCACACTGCACTTGTCAGGAGAACTAAGAGAATACTTGTAAGGGTCAGAACAGGAAACATAAATAGATCTACTAGTCACTCTAGTGTCTTCGTCATTGCAATATGCATAGTAAATATGAAATTTCAAACAAACAAAAGCATCCAACTATTTGCCACATAAATAATGCAGTAAAATGAGGAGTCTTTCTTTTTGTATTTAGTTTCTGCAAGTTAATGTAAGTGCTCATGTTACCCAGGGTTTTCAGAACCTAAAGCAGTGGTAACTTAACTGTTTCTCTTGAGGTGAGTCAGTGGCAGAAATTAATAAATGGGGACACAGCTCCTCCGTCTAATATATGATTGAAACAAACCAGAGTGCTTTCACCTAAAACTACTTTTTTATTAGGTCTCCAGGGTGCACACGTGTGCGCGTGCACACACACACACACGCTGTAGCATTCAGTTCAGAGCATCTTAAACCTTTATATTTACCAAAGTTAAGATGGTTTAGAGGAAACAACAGCCAGGCTTCCAGGGGCCCTTCCTTCCATCTAGCTGTTGGAGAACTTAGGTGTCAGATCCTTGCCCAAAGAAAAGCTTCCTTGCATTACTCCAAAGCACACTTTTTAACTAAATGTTTTATAAATTTTCTCCGAACAAAGCATATAACTCATTGTAGCCCCTAATGGGCTAACAATTTCCCTAGCAACAACCAATAACAATTTATTATTCTCCTTATCAGCAAAACATTTCTAGTCATAGCAACAATAAAACTTACATGTCAGAGGGACGTAAAACCAAGGGCGACTGTCCAAACATTTCTTCTGTTTTCACAGTACTTTCACGTCTTATCTCATTCTGATAGCAAAATTGCAAACATGCAGCTTCATTGCCTTGCCTGTCAGGGCCTAAGATTATTTCTAGCAATGGGATGTTTGCGTTTCAGCTGTGGTGACTGACCATACAAAATGGCTGACTGCAGTACTGTCAAATTCTGGGGTACATGCAGGAATGTCAAATTCGGAGGCTACACTCAGTGATCCAGATCAGTGAGCTTTGCAGGGGTAGTTCATTGCCCCACAAAGAGTCCCAATGACTTCAGTGGGGTTCCTTGGACAAGTGGGAGTCCAGGTGTGTGGAGTTCATGCAGGATTGGGACCCACGTGTCAAACTCCAAAACTGAGTTTTGTATATGGCATGCATACCATTGAGGGCTCAAATACTCTACACCACAGGATAAACAATAAATGGTGGGCTGGGCTTGCAATACCAAAATGGCCATGTCTGCCTGTCAATATCACCAGAATAATCACAGATAATGGAGTAAGCTGACTCCTAAAAAAGGGAGAGCCAGGTATTTGATATAGTCACTCCTTGTGAGTGCCAACTTGCTAGCACTTTTTTAGATTCATACTCAGTATAAGAAAAATGTCCTTATGAGACTTTGAATCAATTCACCTGTGTGTTTTATAAAGTAGCACATTTGGGGACTGGTAAATTATCCCATTAGAAACTAGAAATATTGAAGGCCATTGAGTTTTCCCAGTAGATGAGACCACAGCTTTTTAGCACTGCTGTTTCTGTAATTATAATGTATTTGGGGAAATCTGTGTTCATTATATTTTTTGTAGGCTAGTTTGTCTTTTTGTTACATTCAAGGCCTGTTGTTTGTATTGCTATGAAATGAGAAAAACATTCGTTACAAAAGCTACTTGTGAGTCTATTGAAAAGGCAATATGCAGCAAGAAGAAAAAATAATAAATGTTGAAAAGTTGAAAAGAATACAATGGTAGCTGAGTTCTTTATGCTCTTATGCTAATATACCTGCTCAGCTCTTCTCTATATTTTTGTATTGTTTATCATATAGATATGAGACTTTGCAGCTCTTGAGGATATCCTGGGGAGAACATTTTAAAATACAATTAATGGTCATCAGCACATTCAGTTATGAAATGAGGAAAAATATTAATTTCCCTGCACTCAGTGTAATACCATGGTAGGTTTATCTAGCCCAGAGTGGATCTCCTGGTGAGGTTTTAGTTTGTTTCCAATTAATGACTCATTGCCTGCAAGATAAATAATATGATGCACAACTAAAGTCATTTTCATAGTCCAGCATCTCCAAGAGTTTCTGATCAAAGCTGTCTTACCCAAATGCATTCCTGCTGCGTTCCATCTATCAAGCACTAGTACGAGTTTTTGTGTACATGTCTCAAATAGATTATTTTCTGTTAAGTGCATCTATTATCTGCAGGGAAAAACCTTATGTTAAGATGATGGAATTTTTCCTTGCGTCTCTTACTTTGTCAGTCATGATATATGCAGTATGTCTGATTTGAAAAGGAAAAAGGCAGTGAAATCAGCTCGGTCTCAGTTTGTTTCCCAAATCATGAAAAAAAAATCACCACAATTGGTACCATTTTTGGCATTCTCTGCAGGGTCAAACTTCTTGAAAGGCCTGGAGAATGATCTGTCCTATAACGTCTAGAAGTGGTTCTTTTCAAACAGAAACGAGACACATGGGAGAAGAATTTTACCCTGGATACTGCCATTTCCCATCTTTTGCTTGCTGTGCAGATACCTTCAGACTTCAGGATTTTCAGAACACCTTTGATAAGCACTAAATCCACATTAACTGTAGTGAGTGGCAGAGCCACAGCTAAGGTTGAAGCTAGCTTCCCATTATAAGCCTGAATTTTTAAACATACCCCACCCTAACTTCCACCAAACAAGTCTTCCTGTAGTTCCACATATCTCATTTCAGGCTATGACTTTCCCAGGAATTTTGGTATAATAATTTTAAAAAGGAGTTCTAAAGTGATGCGGCTAGATTCAGGGCTGCAACAAGGTCAAACTTTGCACAGTTAAGGGGTGTGGCTGTAAAGGTGGCTTTATTCCACCTTTATGTTTCCTGATACTACAGATGCTCGGCGCCATTATGCCCCTTGGCATAGCTGCTTAAGGGCTGTCCCACAGAAATCAATGGAAGTTCAGCCTTTTATTTCTGAATGCCTGCTTGCTGACTACCTGGCCTTTATTGAGCACCCCATGTCAGTTTACTCGTTATTAGGATGTCTTGTAACTGGCCTTTTAAAATTGAAGAGACAACCCACAACAGTTGTCACGTTGCCTGGCATCTGGCTCACAACTGGGAGTGCCAATCTTAGGTCAGACTGTGTGAAAACAGGGTAGACACCCTAAACTGGTGATATATTCTATAATTAGATCTTACCAAACCAGTAACAAGTGTGCACTCTTGGATCACTGTTTCAACTTTACCAAGGAGCCACAGATGGTCCCCTTAGGCTCTCCAGCATATCGTGCCACTCTGACAAACTGGACTTTGTGATAAAAGGTTATTAAAACCAAAAATCACTTTACATTAAGTTCTTCCAACCCCAAAGGGTTGGTCACTTACCCCAGGTCAATGGATGCTGTGGATCTCATACCAAAAACAATGCTGATAGCCAATTCTTTAGTAAACTAACTAAAGATTTATTAGCTAAGAAAAAAGAAAGGAGTTATTGAGCGGTTAAAGCAGGTAGAATATATAACAGGTGAGTCAAAGTTTGTAATATCTGGAGCACCCTCTGACAGCAGCCAAAGAGATGAGAGATGAAGAATCGCTCCCCAGTTTCCTTCTTATAGTTGAAAACACTCTGACAAGTGTTTTCAGCACAGCAAGGGTCTGTAGACATCTTATTGTTGAACACACAAGGACCCACTCTTTGAAGTCTACATGTTTCGTTATTTACGTTTCCAAGGCTCCAATCTCCAGTGAGTAAACATAATGTAAACACAATATGAAAGCCAGAGACAATCCTTCACACTTAAACACTAACACACAATATCGTGCTAGGGTTAATTAAGTACAAGGACAGCAATCACAGGAAACAGACAAGTGGATACAATAACATTAGCACTTCACTAGTTTTCAAGGGCAAATGTAACAATCAGGTATATGCCATGTAGATACAATGTGGTAACATTCCCTTTTGTTCTATTCTAAGTGAATGGGCCTGTCATAACTATAAAGGGAAGGGTAACAGCTCTCCTGTGTACAGTACTATAAAATCCCTCCTGGCCAGAGACTCCAAAATCCTTTTACCTGTAAAGAGTTAAGAAGCTCAGGTAACCTGGCTGACACCTGACCCAAAGGACCAATAAGGGGACAAGATACTTTCAAATCTTGGGGAGGGAAAGGCTTTTGTTTGTGCTCTTTGTTTGGGTGTTGTTCGCTCTTGGGACTGAGAGGGATCAGACATCAATCCAGGTTCTCCACATCTTTCTAAACAAGTCTCTCATATTTCAAACTTGTAAGTAAACAGCCAGGCAAGGCGTGTTAGTTTTTATCTTTGTTTTCTCAACTTGTAAATGTACCTTTTACTAGAGTGTTTATCTTTGTTTGCTGTACTTTGAACCTGAGGCTAGAGGGGAGTCCTCTGAGCTCTTTAAGTTTGATTACCCTGTAAAGTTATTTTCCCTCCTGATTTTACAGAGATGATTTTTACCTTTTTCTTTAATTAAAAGCCTTCTTTTTAAGAACCTGATTGATTTTTCCTTGCTTTAGATTCAAGGGGGTTGGAACTGTATTCACCAGGAGTTGGTGGAAGGAAGGAGGGGGATGGTTAATTTCTCCTTGTCTTAAGATCCAAGGGGTTTGGATCTGTATTCACCAAGGAATTGGTGAAAGGTTTCTCAAGGCTTCCCAGGGAAGGGAATTAGCTTTGGGAATGGTGGCAGCGGACCAGATCTAAGCTGGTAGTTAAGCTTAGAAGTCTTCATGCAGGCCCCCACATTTGTACCCTAAAGTTCAGTGGGGAAGCAGCCTTGACAGGGCCCGTGCCTTTGATTTGAACTGACTCCTGGGTAGGCTGTGTCACAACTGTGATCAGTGCCTTGGCTGTTTACAAGTGGTAACTTCTTGCCTTCTAGCTAGTTATTATTGAACTTCATTTATGTTGTTGTCCCCCCCGCCCCAAAGTCTTTTTCATCCCAGTGGAGGTGGCACATCCCCACAAGGGTCAGAACCAAGTCCCCAAATAGCACTTTTACATGCTTGCATTTGTTTTAGAGTGTCCCAGAATATACCGGTGTGTGTGTGGGTGTGTGGGGGGATCTTTTCCTGAAAAAAAAAACCCCACATAAAAAACCTGATACACAATTTAAATCAAAGACCAGCTAAGGAGAGCCTCAAATTATACGGCACCTACAACAATGACACAAGGTCTATCCATCACAAAGAGAAACTTGGCTGCTCATATATTAAGTCTGAAAAATGATGTTAAAGCTGCTTTAAGGAGGCTTTTGTCAATACGGAAAGTGAAACCCCAAGATTATTGCCTGTGTTTGTGGTTCATTTGCAACAGTTTGTCAAAAAAGAACACTAGAAATTAAAGCAGCTGTCCCTGCTATTTGTGTCTGTGTATTTTCAATAGGAACAATCTCTCTCCCAGTTTTTGAGTCCCAACTGTCAAACAGGATAGATAATTTGTTAGGAAATGAGAATCAGGAATGGAAAGAGGCCTTGGCTGCCTGTTAAACGGAGGGACCACTTGGGACAATGGAAGACTCGCTCTCTGGAACAAGTGTATGTAATCTAGTCTAAAATCTGGCTGGCTTGCAAGTAAAAAGCAAAGTCATATAAGTTTGTCAGAAAATCACAGCTGTATATGTGCCACTGCCAATCCATCTGATTACATTTCTCTACTACATACTGGGCCACATTCTACACTCAGTATCACCCATTCAGCTTAATTTAATTTATGTCAGTAGGTGTAACTCAGAATAGATATTGCCCTGATCCACTGTGACTGTCTTTGATAGATTTATACTCTAATCTTTGTGTGTGTGTGTGTGCATGCACACTGCAATCAAACTTATCCCGGGAAACAGCCAGTAAATACCTTTTGTTTAAAACCTTATTGAAATCAGGGGTTCTCAAACTTAATTGCACCGCGGCTCCCTTCTGACAATGAAAATTACTAACACAACCCTAGGATGGGGGACTGAAGCCTGGGCCTGCCCGAGCCCCACTGCCCTGAGGAGGGGGGGCAAAGCCAAAGCCCGAGCCCCCCCCTGCCCTGGGCAGGGGGGTGGGGGTGCAAAGCTGAAATCCAAGGGCTTCAGGTGGAAGGCCTGTAATCTTAGCCCCACCACCTAGGGGTGAAACCCTTGGTCTTCGGCTTCAGTCCAGGGTGGTGGGGCTCAGGCATCGGTCCTGGGCAGCAGGGCTTGGGCTTTCAGCCCTGGGCCCCAGCACATCTAACACCAGCCCTGGTGACCCCATTAAAAAGGGGTCACGAACCACTTTGGGGTCCCGACCCACAGTTTGAGAACCTCTGATTTAAATGATATCACATTCAGTAGTTTTTCATGTTTGCTAGCTGCTTTTTCTCCCTAAGGCTATGTCTACACTACAGTGGCACAGCTGTACTGCTGTAGCTGCACTGCTGTAAGGTCGCCCATGTAGCCGCTCTCTGTAGCCCTCTCATCAGCATAATTAAACCACCCCCAATGAGTGGCGGTTGCTATGATGTCGGGAGAGCATCTCCCGCCAACATAGCGCTGTCCACACCAGCAGTTCTGTCGTGAAATTATGTCAGCCGGGGGTGTGTTTTTTCACACCCCAGACCAACACAAGTTTTACTGACAGAAGTGCTAGTGAAGACAAAGCCTAAGTAAAATAGCTTAATTTGGAAAAGGAAAATGTTGTATATAGTTAATTGTCTTATGGTAGTGCCAAAAATGCGGTAAACAGTTTCCAAATATGCCCCCAAAAGGCTACAAAGAAACAAAATGGAAAGAGTGGATGAAAGAGATACAACTTAAAAGCAAAGTTATCAAGGTGGTGGCGGACAGATGTCTTGCTTACTGCAAATATAGCCCATAATGGAGTGTATAGAATTATTTATGACAAACTAGATGCATACGCTACTCTTTATTTCATGCATGCACATGAGTTCTCTGATCTCTAATTAATGTGTCTTACACATTTCCTTGAGAAAACTTTATAAGCTGTGGTATAAAAGCTTCTGACACTTAAATAAACTTTAATTAATAATTAATAAACTCATTAATAAACTTAAAAATAAATAAAATTAAAACCTAAAGAAATTTAAATCCTAACTAGAATATTAGGGAATAAGTGTTGCTAAATTTACTTATAAGGAATAGTGTGCAGCGTGAACAAGATTAGCACAAGCAGAGAATCAGCAATGGGGTTATGTTAAGGTCAACATAGGAACAAAACCTGCACAGTGGGGGAAAGTGGCATGGCTTATGACTGCATGAACTCAAATTTGCTAGAGTAGGTGAGTTAGATGAGTTTAAATGAATTTAAAAGTTGTGCAAGGGGTGCACATAAAAGAGGCATAATCTGGAGAAGACGATTGGGAAGCAGGAGATTTGGCTTCTGTTTCCAAATCTACCACAGACTTCATGTGTGACCTTGGGAAGTCACCTCTCTTGCTATTTCCAACCTATAAATGAGGATAATATGTCACAGGAGGGTTGTATGGCTAATTCACTAATGTTTGAAAAACATGCTAGATCATGAGATATGAGGAGACATTTGAACATAAAGAGGTGATGTTAATGTGCAGCCATGCACATGGTATTTTCAATGTAAACATCCACACTGATTATTTGTATAAAAAACTATTGAAAAGTAAACTTTCTAGGAAGTGAAAAACAGTCATTAGAGATATAGGCCCAAATTCACTCCTAATATATGCAAATGCAGTTCCTTTAAAGCCGACAGAGTAACACCCACTTACTCTAGGGCTGAATTTGACCCTTGGTCTATTAACTTCTGTGACACTAGAAAGGCTATAGAACTACTAAGAATCCTTAATGATGCTCAACTAGAACTGTTCAACCTGAAGTGATCTCAGGAAAGAAAATGCAGTTGCTTATATTACTTCATAGAGTTAAATATATACAGCGCTTGTGCCTGCTCTCATCGAACTCCGTCATGGAACTCCACTTGCGTAGGTGGCAGCGGGTTGAGCCTATAGTTGTTAAAGATTACTTTAATTATGACTGCTGTGCTGACTCTTAGGTTTCCCGAAGTATTCAAAATCAAGCTCATCTAAAGAGCTGTTAAACCTGCTGTTTGGTTATTGGAAGTCAGTGCTCAAACTGTTTGTGAGTTAAGGCTCCTTCCTGCAGACCGGTAAACAAAGGCGGTGGTCAGCTATGTAGGCTACATTACTTGGCGTAAGACAGAATTTATTTTGACCTTTCCTCTTGGGGCCAAGTGTTCATAACAAGCTGCCTGCCTAAAAGCCTTTGCAGTTTGTTTCCTCTAAAATGGAGAGTTGTTTTTACAATCACAAATAATGATTTAAATGAATACATGTACATTTCTGCATGTCACTGAATTTAGAAATATTTTTATGATGTTAAGAGTAACATGGGTTAGGGAATACTTTTTACCTTTTCAGGTTTTACATGTTTGTTCTACTTTCAAGGGATTTTTCAAAGTAGCAGGGGAAAATGCAGAAACTATTTTCTTTCATTTTTTTCTCTCTCTGGCCCATGAAGGGGAAAACCAAATCAAACCACAGAGCAACACCACAATGCCTCTTTCATTGTCAAGGAGCTTGCACCCTTTGCAGAATCAATGGTTCAATACAGCATCACAAAGCCATTAATATGTGGCTGCCAACATGAGCTTTGAGGCACAACAGCCAACTCAGAAAGGCAGAAATAACCCACATGCAGTGTTATGAAAGGCACATCTGCTTGCAAATCTCTTAATGTAGGCTACCCAATCAACAGTGACATCGTTGTTAGCTTCAGTTGTTAGTATTTGTGTTGATAAGATAAACCTGTTTACATTATACATTATGTACAGAGTGATTTTTAAATAGCTACCTATGGCCCTGATCCAGGAATGCTTTACTTTATGCCCTTGGAGCAGACCCATTGAAGTCAATGGGTACTCAAACAGTATATCTGACCTGCTTCTCAGCATGGATACACAGATATGAGCTAGCTCCACTCCAGTTAGCGTGCTAAAAGTAGGAGTGTAGCCAGGGTAGCCCAGGGGGCAGCTCACGCTAACAGCCTGAGTATATACCCAGAGGGTCCTGGCAGGTACGTACTGAGCTCCCACCCGTGAATGCTCCCAGCTGCAGTATAGACATAGTGATAGGCTACATCTACACTTGGAGCTAGAGTGTGATTCCCAGCTCAAGCAGACATACTCCCGCTAGCTCTTATTGAACTAGCACACTAAAAATAGTGGGGTAGTCATGGGAGCATGGACAGAGACAAGCAGGGAAACGGGCTAGTCACCCCAAGTACATACCTCCAGGGTCTAGGTGGGCTTGTACTTGGGGCAGCTAGCCCCTCCCGCTGCTCATCACTGCCTGTGCTAGCATGGCTACACTAGTAGTGTGAATTAGTGTGAGGATGTCTACTCAAGCTGGGAACCACAGCCCCAGCTTCAAGTGTAGATGAAGCCATAGTTTACCAAGTTAAGCATTTATGACTTTGTAGGATGGGGGTGCAGGTTGTTAATTTTACTTTGATCTGTAATGCTTCCAGTAAGAACACTGTTGATGTTGAAATTGTATATTGCAGAAATTCATCCCCAGACATACAAATACAAATTGATTGAAAAATAAGTTAAATTCACTTCTTAAATAAATAAAAAGTCACCCAGGACTTAACAGAACTGAATGATTATCTAACTCTATTTAGCAAGTCTCTTAATGACTGTTAATGAAGCATTGTTCAGCTCACCATTCTATGGTACAAACTAGCAGGATTAATGACAACAAAAGAAATATTATAATTCTGCATTTTCCTTTTTTCTGATATTGATGTGCGGTACCCCAAGACCATTTTAAAATGGTCTGTGCAGTCCTTATCTGTCATGGAAACAAATTCATTCCTTGGGTGGCTGAACATCATGAGGTGAAATAAATTTCTTAGAAACGTATCCCCTGAAGGCTGCTATCCATTACTGTTACAAGTTTGCAATGGAAATGGTTTTATTGCTATGTAAAGAATATGATAAAATTTAAACCCCTGTGAATGAAGCAGTAGAAAAACAAATATAATACACGTAATATATTACTGACAAAATATTGCTGGATGTGATACATTTATAAATTCTGGCGATGTTTTGAGTTTATCAAAGCAAATGTGGAACAACTCAAATAAGAAAGTTAACCCAAAGAGTAATAAAAGTGAAAAATGATGCACAAATTGATGTATGTTATATAGCATGGGGATCAACGCAGCCTCTTTTTACCTATAGTATACTTAGGTTTGCAACCTCCATGGCAGGTGTGATCATCTAAAATGAAAAGATTCATCATAGTCAGCCACCTGATTCCAGTCTATGCTCCTCTGGATGTTCACTGCTTCCACTTTAAAAGAGCATTATGGATCATTATCCTTTCTTCAGGGAGGGGTATCAAAGCCTGAATATTTAGTGCAATTATAATTAAAGTCTGAAACTGCAAGGGGCATCCCAGGCCCCAATACAGCAAAACAATTAACTATGTGCTTAACTTTAGATGTGTGCTTAAGCCCCCCTGACTTCAATGGACATAAGCTGGTGCTTAAAGTTAAGCATATGCTTTGCTGAATATCAACAGACAACTGATTCAAGACACTAATGACTCGAATAGATAATGGCCCTGACCCTGCGAAGAGCCCTGAGCTGGCAACATCCTGTGTGGAGCTCATTGCAAAATTGAGGCCTTTGTTACTTTGCTTTACTCTATATTTACATTTATATATATTTAGATTTATAATGTTTATCTGTTCACTTTGCTATTGTAACGTATTGATGGGTTAGAGTTATAGTTTGATAAATACTTAATTGAATTAGCACTTTGCCACTGAAACCTATGGTAGTTTATTTTCAGTGTCGCTGTAATATTGATTTTTACACATAAAAAGAGAGTCAAGTCTTACTTATCTAAATGAATTTAAAAAATAATACTTAGATCTTAGCATGTAAACTCTTCAAAATTCAGTAAAATAGTAACTAATCAAGATTAACTATTTAATCTGAGATAGCAAAATAATATCAGTAGATATTTTTCTTGGTATGAACAACCAACTATCCATTATACAATGGGAGGGGAAAGAGCTGCAGAGCTTCGGTTTGCACAGTGTCAGTCTATAGAATTTTCTTGATCACACTATTACAACATGCCCGGTACATGCCCAGTACAACATGCCCACTGTGTGATCACCAGTCAGTTGTGAGTAGACCAAGTCACTGGGTCCCATGTGCTTCTAAGCCGACTGGGTCTAGGTAGAGTAGAGTTACAGTTTCTAGCTCTGGGGCTCTAGGGAACATTCCCAGGCTCAGACCTTTATTCTGACACACTCCTTTGGGATGCCGGGTACCGCTGCCCAGCCATCTTCAACCCCTAAATGAGTACTGAGACCTTCAAGTGCCCCCAGTCGCTTACACATGCTCCCTCAGAGTTCAACCTTTGTCTGTGGGCTCTCTGGGCTTCTAGTTTAATTCATTCAGGGACAACGTGGCAGGAAAGCAAGGAACATTGGTTGAGCAAAAGAATCTCTTAACCACAGTCATTTTAGTCTTACATTCTCTCAAGAATTTCAAGATCTTTGCAAAATAACAAAAGTCTTGAGATGTACCTTCCCCATTCTGATCTTATCCCTTCTGTGAGTCTAAGGCCTGGTCTACACTATGAGTTTAATTCGAATTTAGCAGCGTTAAATCGAATTAACCCTGCACCCGTCCACACAACGAAGCCATTTCTTTCGAAATAAAGGGCTCTTAAAATCGATTTCTGTACTCCTCCCCGACGAGCGGAGTAGTGCCAAAATCGATATTGTTATTTCAAATTAGGGTTAGTGTGGCCGCAATTCGATGGTATTGGCCTCTGGGAGCTATCCCACAGTGCACCATTGTGACCGCTCTGGACAGCAATCTGAACTTGGATGCACTGGCCAGGTAGACAGGAAAAGCCCCGCGAACATTTGAATTTCATTTCCTGTTTGCCCAGCACAGGAGAGCACAGGTGACCACAGAGAGCTCATCAGCACAGGTAACCACGCAGGCCGATAATCGAAAAAGAGCACCAGCATGGACTGTATGGGAGGTACTGGATCTGATCACTATATGGGGAGAGGATTCAGTGCTAGCAGAACTTTGTTTGAAAAGATGAAATGCCAAAACTTTTGAAAAAATCTCCAAGGGCATGATGGAGAGAGGCCACAATAGGGACTCAGATCAGTGCTGCGTGAAAGTCAAGGAGCTCAGACAAGCCTATCAGAAAACAAAGGAGGCAAACGGTCCCTCCGGGTCAGAGCCGCAGACATGCCGCTTCTACGCTGAGCTGCATGCAATTCTAGGGGGGACCGCCACCACTACCCCACCTCTGACCGTGGATTCTGAGGCGGGGGTAATCTCATCAGCCACACCTGAGGATTCTGCGGACGGGGAAGAGGAGGAGGAGGAGGAGGAGGACGAGCTTGCGGAGAGCACACAGCACTCCGTTCTCCCCAACAGCCAGGATCTTTTTCTCAGCCTGACTGAACTACCCTCCCAAGCCTCCCAAGCCAGTACCCAAGACCATGACCCCATGGAAGGGACCTCAGGTGAGTTTACCTTTTAAAATATAAAACATGGTTTAAAAGCAAGCGTTTTTTAATGATTAATTTGCCCTGAGGACTTCGGATGCATTCGCGGCCAGTACAGCTACTGGAAAAGTCTGTTAACGTGTCTGGGGATGGAGCGGAAATCCTCCAGGGACATCTTCATGAAGTTCTCCTGGAGGTACTCCAAAAGCCTTTGCAGAAGGTTTCTGGGCAGTGCAGCCTTATTCCATCCTCCATGGACACTTGACCACGCCATGCTAGTAGCAAGTAATCTGGTATCATTGCATGACAAAGACTGGCAGCGTATGGTCCCGCGTTTGCTGGCATTCAAGCAACATCCGTTCTTTATCTCGCTGTGTAATCCTCAGGAGAGTGATATCGCTCATGGTAACCTGGTTGAAATACGGGAATTTAATTAAGGGGACAGAGGTGGCTCTTCCTACTGGGCTGTTTGCCTGTGGCTGAAAAGAAAGCCTTCCCTGTAGTAAGCCAAGCGCGCGCGGGGGGGGGGGGGGGGGTGGGGGTGCGGCGTTTTCCCGTGTGGCTGGCAGGGAGCTTCCCTGATACCAGCCACGCGGTGGGGGGAGGGATAAAGCGATCATCCCAGAGAATTGGATGGGGTGGGGGGTTAGTTTGTTTTCTGCTGCTGAAGGTTAACAGGAAAACCGCAGCACTCAACGAGCTTTGCTTGGTATGTGGGAAAGGAGGGTGCAGAAGCCGAAAGACAATGGCTTACCATGGCCGCATGCAAGCCGAATTCTGTTGCCCGGACCTGTGTCTGTGATCTCTAGCAGCAAAGCCACAGGCACTCAATATTAAGAGGCAAAATGCGACCTTGCACAGAAATCACATGTGCTATGTAATGTGAATAGTGTTGTTCACCGTGAGAGAGTATAAGCATTGTTCTGTAAAATGTATCTTTTTAAAAAATTCTCTCCTTTTTTCCCTCCCTCCAGCAGCTGCAAATTTTTCAAGCCTCCCTCCTCCGTCCCGAAGGCTATCTCAGATAAGGCATCGGAAAAAGAGGACGCGAGACGAGATGTTCGCGGAAATGATGGAATCTACCCGCAATGAAAGAGCTCATCTGAATGAGTGGAAGGACATGGTTTCAAAGTATAGGAAAGATGCCAGTGAACATGAGGACAGGAGGGACCAACGTGAGGACAGGAGGGACCAACGTGAGGACAGAAGGGACCAACGTGAGGAGAGGAGAGACACTCGAGATGAGAGGTGGCGGCAGGAAGATCAGAGGAGGCAGGATGCAACGCTGGGGCTGCTGCGTGAGCAAACAGACATGCTCCTGCGTCTGGTGGAGCTTCAGGAATGGCAGCAGGATCACAGACTGCTGCTGCAGCCCCTGTATAACCACCCTCCCCCCTCACCATGTTCCATAGCCTCCTCACCCAGACGTGTAGGAACGCAGGGGGGGGGGGGAGGCTCCGTGCACCCTCCCATTACACCCCAGTGGATAGCCCAAGCAAAGGGCTGTCATTATTTTAACCTTTTTTTAGTGGCCTTTTCCTTCCCTCCGATCCTCCTCCCAAACCCCACCCAGGCTACATTCTCAGTTCTCTCCCTCTTTTTATAATCAATTAATAAAGAATACATGATTTTTAAACGATAGTGACTTTATTTCCTTTGAAAGCAAGCTGTGATCGAAGGGGGAGGGTGGGTTCCTTACAGAGAATGAGTCAATAAAGGGGGCGGGTTTTCATCAAGGAGAAACAAACAGAAATTTCACTCTGTAGCCTGGCCAGTCATGAAACTGGTTTTCAAAGCTTCTCTGATGCGCAGCACTTCCTGGTGTGCTCTTCTAATCGCTCTGGTGTCTGGCTGCGTGTAATCAGCAGCCAGGCGATTTGCCTCAGCCTCCCACCCCGCCATAAAGGTCTCCCCCTTACTCTCACAGAGATTGTGGAGCACACAGCAAGCAGCAATAACAATGGGGATATTGGTTTGGCTGAGGTCTGACCGAGTCAGTAACGATCGCCAGCGACCTTTTAAACATCCAAATGCACCTTCTACCACCATTCTGCACTTGCTCAGCCTGTAGTTGAACAGCTCCTGACTCCTGTCCAGGCTGCCTGTGTATGGCTTCATGAGCCATGGCATTAAGGGGTAGGCTGGGTCCCCAAGGATAACTATTGGCATTTCAACATCCCCAACGGTTATTTTCTGGTCCGGGAAGTAAGTCCCTTGCTGCAGCCCTTTAAACAGAGTAGTGTTCCTGAAGATGCGAGCATCATGAAACCTTCCCGGCCAGCCCACGTTGATGTTGGTGAAACGTCCCTTGTGATCCACCAGTGCTTGCAGCACCATTGAAAAGTACCCCTTGCGGTTTATGTACTGGGTACCCTGGTGCTCCGGTGCCAAGATAGGGATATGGGTTCCATCTATCACCCCACCACAGTTAGGGAATCCCATTGCAGCAAAGCCATCCACTATGACCTGCACATTTCCCAGAGTCACTACCTTTCATAGCAGCAGCTCAGCGATTGCTTTGGCTACTTGCATCACAGCAGCCCCCACAGTAGATTTGCCCACTCCAAATTGATTCCCAACTGACCGGTAGCTGTCTGGTGTTGCAAGCTTCCACAGGGCTATCGCCACTCGCTTCTCAACTGTGAGGGCTGCTCTCATCTTGGTATTCTGGCGCTTCAGGGCAGGGGACAGCAAGTCACAAAGTTCCATGAAAGTGCCCTTACGCATGCGAAAGTTTCGCAGCCACTGGGAATCGTCCCACACCTGCAACACTATGCGGTCCCACCAGTCTGTGCTTGTTTCCTGGGCCCAGAATTCGCGTTCCACGGATAGAACCTGCCCCATTAATAACATGATCTCCAAAGCACCGGGGCCCGCGGTTTGAGAGAATTCTGTGTCCTTGTCCATGTCCATGTCCTCATCACTCTTGTCACTGCGCTGCCGTCGCCGCCTCCTCCTCGCCTCGTTTTTCTGGTCCTGGTTCAGCATAAACTGCACGAGAATGCGCGAGGTGTTTACAATGTTCATGACTGCTGTCTTGAGCTGAGCGGGCTCCATGCTTGCCGTGGTATGGAGTCTGCAGTGTTCACCCAGGAAAAAAGGCGCAAAACAGTTGTCTGCTGTTGCTTTCATGGAGGGAGGGGTGAGGCTGTACCCAGAACCACCTGCGACAATGTTTTTTGCCCCATCAGGCACTGGGATCTCAACCCAGAATTCCAATGGGCGGGGGAGACTGCGGGAAATATGGGCTAACTACCCACAGTGCAACGCTCCGGAAATCGACGCTAGCCCCGGTACATGGAGGCATACCGCTGAATTAATGTGCTTAGTGTGGCCACATACATTCGACTTTATACAATCTGTTTCCAAAATTCGAATTCTGTAAATTCGGATTAATCCCGTAGTGTAGACATACCCTTTGGATTATCAGCATTTCAGGCTGTCCTCACCTTTCCTGCATAAGAACATAAGAATGGCCATACTGGATCAGACCAATGGTCCATCTACCAGGGTGGGGGTCAGTTCAGGCCTACCAACCAGATCCTCCGGTGGGGCTGGCGCCTATCCAGGGTCTGCCTCATCCATCTGGGTGGCTTCCTTGTCAGGCTTCTCCCCCTCGAGGACCATCCGTGGCGGAATGCCCCAGATATTCAGGTTCTCGAGAAACTGGAGGATGACAGGGTGGGGTAAAGCTGCAGTGACCACAACTGACATCTCTCGGGTTACCCCAGCCACCGTTAGGGTCACGGGGTCATGGGGTAGGTCTTGACACCTCCATGGATGCAACGGACATGTACCTGGCCCTGGGTTCAGTCGAGGGCTGGTACCAGTCGTTGGCATACCAAAATCTGACCACACCCCAAATCAAGTAGGGTGGTTACCAACCGTTGTCCGAAGTGTACAGGAATCGTTATCTTTGCTACCAGGTGTTGCCGGGCACAGGTTTCCCTGGTGCATATTTGCCCATAGAAATTGTCCATCATGGGGCACTGCCTTTGGAAATGCCTGAATTGGCCACAGGCATAACAGGGCCCTATTTCAGCAGGGCCTGTTTGATCCTCCTCACTGTGTCGGGGCTCTGTGGGTTCTGGCCTCGGGTCTTGCCATCCACCCTTCCGACTAAGAGGTGGCCCCAGAATTCTTGGGATGGGTCCTGGGGGAGACTTGTGTTTATGGCTGTCCTCATGGAATAGCGCCTCTCAGGGGGTCATCTGGGCGCTCGCTGGCCATGTGGCATTGCCAGGACTTCGAACCACCAGAGTCACGCCGGGTGCTACTGGGTTCTCGGCTGCCATGAAGTCCTCCATTAACTGCATGGCAGTGCTCAAGGTGATAGGGCAATGCCTCATCACCCACATTCAGCCTTGAACTGGGAGAATGTGCAGGAACTGTTCCACCACTATTTGCTCCGCACCTTTGGCATCAGATCATTGGTCTGGCTGCAGCCAGTGCCAGCAGGCATCCTTTAGTTCATGGGCAACCACTCGGGGTTGGGTGCCTGGCAGGTAGGTCTTCCCCTGGAAATGCCATCGAAATGTCTCTGTGGTAATATCCAAGACATCTAGAATGGCAGCAGAGCAGTCCCTAAGGTTCGGCGAATCGGGATGACTGCTCTGGGCCCTGCGCTTTGGGGGGCCTTGCGGTCCAGTGCAATTGGCCAGCGTGGTCGGTCCCGGAAGTGACGGGTCAGTCCTCGAAGTGACGGATTCGTCACTTACGCCCTGGGCCCCAGACCCCCCCCATGGATGGCCCTGAATGGCAGCCTTCACCATCCTGTAGTCCCGAGCCCCTTCATCTGAGAGGGCACGGTAGGCTGGTTGAGTGGCCCCCAGCAAGTAGGGAGCCAAGAGAATGGCCCATTGCACAGAGTCCCAGCTGGCAGCAGAAGTGACGCACTCGAATATTATCAGGAACACTTCGGTGTTGTCCCCTGGCCCCATCTTGGTGAGCCGGAGCAACAGACTGAGGGCTGGTGCTGGTATCACACCTCTGGCAGGCTGACCCTCGGGGTGGCCAGCAGGGTGGCCAGCTCCTGAGCATATTGTCGCTGTTGCTCCTGTTGCTGGGCCCCCAACTCCTGAATGAGCTGTTGTTGGGCTCCTAGCTGCTGAAGCAGTTGTTGCTGTTGCTGGAGCTGTGTGGCCTGCTGCTGCTGCTGGCTTTTGGCCCCCCTTTGACCAGCTTATCTCACTCCATGATGGGGGTCCGCTGGTGACAGCGGAAAAGCAGTATGGTCCCCCCTCTGCGTCAGGGGGTGTTACGTCTGCATTCTCCACCACGTGTAAGCTGGCGGGGCCGTCCCTCCATGGCTGTGTCTGAGGGAGGCCATGCCGCCTCTCAATTTGGGTCTGGTAAAGCCTTCTCCAAGCAGAGAAAAAGGGGGAAATTAGCAATTCTCAAGGGGCCCGTCTTTCAAGCGGGGCAGGCCACACACAGTCTGGGCTCTGTCCTGTAACCAGGGAAAGCGGTAGCAGTCTATCCGCCTAGCTGTTAAGCAGGGCGGGGTAGTCAACAGTCACGGGTCTGGTCTGCAACCGGGCAGAGCAACAGCAGTTTATTCACCCTGGCACTAGGCAGGGTGGGGCAGCAAACAGCCAAGGCTCTGACCTGCAATCAGGCAGAGCTGTCGCAGCTCACTCACCCAGCCTTTAAGCAGAGTGGGGCAGCAACCAGTCAGGGCTCTGACCTGCAATCAGACAGAGCTGTAGCACCAGTCCAGTCTATGGGGCTCAGGTTTGGGGTGAGTGTCACACACCATCTATGGGGCTCCAGTTTGGGGTGAGTGGAGGCTCACAGGCCTTCTAGCCTATGGAGGGGGATTACTGCCACCCCAGGGATGGGGTGGTTGGGGGGACATGGGCCTGCCCAATTCCATCGTGTCCCAGCCCAGGGCCCTAACAGTGGCAGAGCAGTCCGCCACTGGGTCAGCAGGGATCTGCCTGCAACATGCTGACCTGATTTCAGGCTCACTCTCCACCAGACTATTGCCTGGTTCCCCTAGGTTGTTGCCTTCTCTCCCCCTCAGGCATACCTGGATCCAGGGGTCGTCCTCAGTCTCCCTGGGGTACACTGCCAAGGGTATTGGTAGTGGTTCCTCCACATCAAGAGCATCAGGGCTTCATGGAAGCTCACACTGGTCCCTGGGCAACAGCGGTGCTCCTTGGTGCTCCACTCCAGCACTGGGGAAGAAGCGTCTAGCTCCTCCAGAGGCTTCCTCTGAACTGAGCTGTCCCACCCCTCTGCTTCCGGTGTGCAGCGCGTGGCCCTCCTGGCTCCACCCACCAGCTGGCTTGTGGTGTTTCCTCCATGTCTGAGGGAGGCCACGCCTCCTCGCTACAGCTTGATTGGCATGCTTGTCCCTCCCCTGCCCCCAGTGGGAGGTTGTGTAGAAAGTCTTTTGTTCCATAGGAATGAGCCACTAGTTGAGAGACAATCAGAATCAATGGTTCTAGATAGTAGTCTTGACTTCTCTATAGGTAGTCTTTCAATGCAGGGTTAAACACCTTTCCTGGGGAGGGTGGCTCTCTGGAATGCATTTCAATAATGTTCAGCACATAATATGAAATAGAGATCATAGTGATAGTCATAGTTCACAGACATACCTCATTGTCACACATACAGCCCTGTTTTTTTATTGCAGGATGCCAATACCTACCAATGTGTGGGACAGTAGGGCCCCTAAGGGTATGTCTACACAGGGACAAAAAAGCTGCAGCTGGCCAGGGTCAGCTGACTCGGGCTCACGGGATTTGGACTCCGGGCTGAGAAATTGCTAACTAGACATTTGGGTTTCGGCTGGAGCCCAAGCTCTGGGACCCTGCGAGGGGGGGAGGGTCCCACAGCTTGGGCTGTAGCCTGAGCCCAAAATTTTATACAGCAATTTTTCAGCCCAGAGCCCAACCCAAGTCAGCTGACCTGGGCCAGCTGTGGGTTTTTTATTCCTGTGTGGAGGAACCCTAGATCTCCAACGCCCTGTTTAATGCACTCAATATTGAAAAAGCTTCCATATTTGGGGCCTGATGCACAGCCCAATAAAGTCAATTGAAATACTCTCACTGACTTCAGCAGGCTTTGGATAAGACTTTTAGGCCTAGCTCTGTAATGGGGCTATTCTGACAAGTGAAATTATGCAGTTGTTTAAGAGTTGGCAGAATCAAGACCCTAACTTGTGACAACTAACGTGTGTGTGTGTGTGTGTGTGTGTGTGCGCATATGGGCAAGCATGTGCTGTGAACAATAAGTAACATTTTCTTAAAGCTACCACACAGCTTTAGATAGATTATAGATGTCTCATGTTACTATAGGGAATATAGCAAAATGGTGGCTTTTTAAAATGAACTACATATTGAACATATTACTGATATGCAATCACGCTTTCTGCTAGCAGCTAAAGAATGTAATTCTGTATGCTAATATTTGATTTTTCTAACCTTGTCTGACCTCCCCATCACATCCATTTAAATTACTTGATTTTTTTAACCTGTTGAATCATGATCTAACCTGCTCTTTCACTCATATAAAAGAAGCCTGTGGAAAAATGAAATAATATTGTCCTACATTGATTTCCATAATCCCTTTGTTGATGTAAAAGGATGTGAAGACTTACAGTAGCCTATTCCTAGGATCTCAGGATACCTCAAACCAACAAAAGAAAAATAACTTCAAACCTTTCATCAGGACTGAAAAAGGAAGAGTGAGTGCTTATGAAACACTAAACCCCCAAAATTATGAATTATGACTAAGAATTTCCCAGGCATAAAGGCCTTTTAGAAAAGATAGGGCACAGGGCAGGGAGAATTTAAATAACAAAATAAACAAACAAAAAAGACCCCATAGTCTAATGGCAAGGTTTCTTCAGCTTGTTCATATAGTTTGAGGAAACTCAAGCCTGGTCTATACCTGAAACTTAGGTCAACCTAGCTACAGCACTCAGGGGTGTGAATGTTTCACAATCCCTGAATGTTTCACACATAGGTAAGCTGACCTAAGTCTCAGTTTAGACATCAGTAGTTTAACCAAAGAATTCTTCTGTGGACTAAGCTACTGCCTGTTGAGGGGTTGGATTTACTACAACAATGGAAAAACCCCTTCTATCGCTGCAGCAAGTGTCTGCTATAGTGCTACAGTGGAATAGCTGGATTGCGGTACCTGTGCCGCTTGAAGTGTAGACGTACCCTAAGGGTTTCTGTAGCCTTTCACAAGACTATACTGTTGGTACAGCTGAAGAGACTCCCCCTTTTCTCCTGTCTCCGAATGAAGGAATTAAAATATAAATATCAAATATTAAGATACTATATTAGGCTGCTAAATATAGTAGTGGGGAAAAATAAGGAACCAGACTGAATCAATGGCTATGATTAATGAAGTTATGAGTAGTAAAGGGGAAAATTGACTATAAGTGACAGCTTTGGGCAAAATATTGTAAACTTTAATGACAGCATTTACATCAGGGGCAAACCTGTTAGGGAAAGAAGGGGGTTGCATTCATATTGATTTATTTTATTTTAGTTATAAAGTGAATAAATAAGGCTAGTAATTGCCATCAAGCATGTTTATGCTATCAAGTTAGTGAAATGCATCTATCCTGAAATAGGCAGTAAATAAAAGGGACTGAAACCAAATAGTATGTTACAAGGACACAGAGTGGAATAATCAGATCACAGAGTGGAATAATCAGAAATGAAGCAGTTTGATCAATAATGCACTGACACAGCTCAGTCATACATACAAAAATCCCACCATTGTTGTTAAAACAAGGAGTACAGAAATGGAAGATTTATACAGCTGTTATGGCCTGTTGGAGAGCTACAGTTGTTGAAGTGACATTGTATTGTATAATGGGTGGTTATAGTGAGTTTTAAGAGCATCAAAGAATGTGGAAGGACATTGTATAAACAATATGGACTTTAAACTCAGCTAGCAGAGTGTTGATGGAGAAACCGCAACTTGAGCAAGCATAGCATGCAAAGCTGTTTAAGGGATGTACCACAGAGGGGCCAATGGAAAGCAACTCGTGGAGATCAGCTGCTGACCAGAGCAAACCAGCTGGTATTCAGTATATGCCCCAAGATGATTTTATCAACAGCTATGGCCTAACCTGTCTTACACAAGCTGGAATGACAAGATGTTTTGCAAAAGGAAACTGGAAAATTCCAGCCCCAGTTGCAAGAACTCATTGGTGATGCCTTGTTCCCTGACTGGAAGATGAGAGAGGACACCTTGTTTTGGTTGGATTTTTCAGCAGAAGTATGTGTCACCATCAGATTGGTCCATGCCAGCATCTCCAAGAAGAAGAACTAAGCTGGACTGCCAAGCAGAAATAGGATTAAATGGCTTGCCTCCCTCAGCCCATCACTTCCCGAAAACCAAAGTCACCTGGAAGGGTGAAGACTGAGATCCCAGGGCCAGCCACCAGGGAGTACTCCTAGCTTGGATACCTAGCTTGGATCGGCACCTTTAACCATCTCTTTTTACTTTCCAACAATTCAGGTTGCCTGCTAGTGCACCAAGAAAAGATTTTAGTCATGTCTCTTCTTCACTCCACCTGCATTTACAGTGTCAACTCCTGCTGGGAACAGTAACTGAGCTGAAAGCTGATGGCTGAGCAAAGATCTGCTGATAAGTAGCACACAGACTTTCTCCTGACCTAAATCAGTCAATTGACCACTTTCTGAAACTGGGTACCTAATTAGAAAGGAAGTGTACATGATTGTGTATGTGCTTTAAAGATTGTTACAGAGTTACAGGGTGTTGTCCTGGTTTTGTACCAGGTTCCAATCAAGATTATTGTAAAGTAGCTTTGCAACTGAACAAGTTTCTGTTGTTAACTAAGACTGTGAAACATTCTATCCTAGTTAATGGTTTCATATTCCCTTTCAAGTTCTAGGTATATACAGACATAAAACGCTATCAAAAGTACAAGCCTCTAGAATTGCACTCGGTCTATACAGTTTGTCATAAATATAGGGGTTTATTTTAGAAAGTTAGGAGTGTAATTTAAAGGATTAACTGTGGATGCACTGGGAGGGAAATCTTGGTGAACTCATGGGTAAGCAATTGACCAAATTGTCTTATGCTTTATCTTTGGGAATGTTTTTCCTGTGTTGTGTTAGCAACACTGGCCAGTTGATAACCAACTAGCACAAATATGGCCCTATCCTGAGGGATTCTTAGTAAAAAATCTATACAAAGTAACCTTCCGAGGATAGTGATTGAGTATAAGTATTATTTTCTATTGTGGTGGTGTTATTTGATTCTGACAACTTGGATGGTTATTGTGTTAACCAATTTTCTAGTTTGTTACCAAAATCACAGTCCAATAATATTTGTACCTTCTTATATCCTCTACTACTAGTAGCTGTGGTTAAGGATGGTTAATAAAATTTTATAAAATTAAATTTAACTCTCAAGTCCCTTTTCTTTAATCAAATCAAAATTCCAAGAACCCTAAGAAAGGTGGTATAGGTAATCAGTTAAGCAATTTGCTTAACTAAGGTTTGTTTTATACCCTATCTTTCATAGTTATTAGACCATTAATTTTTAGATATTATCTATCATTCCCCTTGTGGGATTTAATTATAAGTTAATGCTCAGTTGGAATGGAAACCCAGTGCTTCTCTTAAGCAGTGAACCACAACACTTTTAACCTAATTTTGACTTGATTGTTAGAAAAGGAGATCTAAGGTGCTGTTTATCAGCTAGATTTAGATTTCAGAATGACACTAAGCCATTCTGAGAGTTATATAAATCAAAGCTTCACTATTAATCTATACTGGCCAAACCACTTTTTTCTGATAGGGAGTAAAAGTTCTTTGAGCAATCACAGTTCACATAAAAAAGTGATTTGGCAGCACAGCAGAATATCATATCTGTTGATTTAGAAAGGATATAGCTGAAGAAACACAGGCCCAAAAGCATGTAATGATTAAAAACGTTATTTCATGAGATTGATCATTTCCTTCAGGAAGAAGTAATATAACAGTGAGGCTTGTTACATGCATATTCATCAGAACATAGTAATGCAAAATAACTTGAAACAATGTAGAAGATGGTATTTATTGCAATCATTTACTTTCTTCACTGAAACATTTCCATATTAATAGATGATGGGCCTTATTCTCAGATACACTAACTCCGTTTAACATTGCTCTTAAAATGTATGTAAATATGACTTACTTTCTCTTTAGTGGCTTGTGTGTAAATAAGAATAAGGCCCATAAGTCCAATTTCATAAGTACTATATACATATGTATTCAGTTATGGACTTGCTATAACGTGGACTGGTTTCCAATTCTGCAATGTATTTTGCATGGGTGGTCAACAGTGCTCCATGTGGGGGCAGGGTATGCCTGTGTACAATGCATTGCAAGATCGGGGCCTTAGATTGCACTTATTATTACCTGTTAATTCCTAATCTAATCAATACATGGGAAAAGTACAACAAATCAGCCTTGTGCTAACTCAAGTACTCAAGACAAATAGCATTTTTGAAAGTTTGTGATTGAAAATTATCCTCTAAAGGAATATAATACAAATATATAAACATTAACAACAGTAAGAAATGCAAGATTAGTTAATATGATGATCATCAGAGTGGCTAATATCACCTCTTTTGTGAAACATGGCATGCTGAATCAGGAAACAGATTGACATGCAATGTACTCAAAGCACATTAAGTTATCTAAGGGCAGGTCTACACTACCCGCCTGAATCGGCGGGTAGAAATCGACCTCTCGGGGATCGATTTATCGCGTCCCGTCAGGACGCGACAATCGATCCCTGAATCGACGCTCTTCCTCCACCAGCGAAGGTGGGAGTAAGAGCCGTCGACAGGAAGCTGCGGAGGTCGATTTTGCCGCCGTCCTCACAGCGGGGTAAGTCTGCTGCGATACGTCGAATTTAGCTACGCTATTCGCGTAGCTGAATTTGCGTATCTTAAATCGACCCCCCCCCGTAGTGAAGACGTAGCCAGAGTCCTCAATGAAAGGTCAGTGTCAAACATAAGCTTGACATAAAGTTGCATAGATGCTACTGGTCAACAGTCATTTCCTTTTGATATTATGGAGAGACGTAGCCTCGTCTCAGGTTAAGATTGCAAACTATAGTTAGAAAGCTGTACGTTTAGCCCTCCTATAATTTTAGTTTGGAAAATTGGCGTGGCCACAGATTATGATATGTATGTTGAAGGCAAAAGAGTATGGAAACTTCTGCAAAGTTTGAAGAAAAGTAATCAAATTGTTCCTGAATTATAAGTTAGTTAACTCCCCCTCCTTTTTAATTTTATCATGTAATGTTTCTTTGTCTCCTTTTAGCTCAATAACAGCTCATTACTTGTGGCACCTTAGAGACTAACAAATTTATTTGAGCATAAGCTTTCATGGGCTACAGCCCACTTCTTCGGATGCATAGAGGACAGGTCTGTCTCCCAAGATCTGTGAGAGTGAGGGATCATCTTTCAGGATAGGTTGTAGATCTTTGATGATGTGCTGGAGAGGTTTTAGTTGGGGGCTGAAGGTGACAGCTAGTGGTGTTCTGTTATTTTCTTTGTTGGGCCTGTCTTGTAGGAGGTGACTTCTGGGTACTCATCTGGCTCTGTCAATCTGTTTTTTCACTTCAGCAGGTGGATATTGTAGACAGACCTGTCCTCGCTTACAGACAACCCCCCAACCTGAAGCAAATACTCACCAGCAACCACACATCACTGAACAAAAACACTGACCCAGGAACCTATCCTTGCAACAAAGCCCGATGCCAACTCTGTCCACATATCTATTCAAGTGACATCATCATAGGACCTAATCACATCAGCCACACCATCAGGGGCTTATTCACCTGCACATCTACCAATGTGATATATGCCATCATGTGCCAGCAATGCCCCTCTGCCATGTACATTGGCCAAACCGGATAGTATCTATGCAAAAGAATTAATGGACACAAATCTGACATCAGGAATCATAACATTCAAAAACCAGTAGGAGAACACTTTAACCTGTCTGGTCATTCAATGACAGACCTGCGGGTGGCAATTTTGCAACAGAAAAGCTTCAAAAACAGACTCCAACGAGAAACTGCTTAGCTGGAATTGATATGCAAATTAGACACAACCAACTTAGGTTTGAACAGAGACTGGGAATGGCTGAGCCATTACAAACATTGAATCTATCTCCCCATGTAAGTATTCTCACACTTCTTTCAAACTGTCTGTACTGGGCTATCTTGATTATCATGTCAAAAGTTTTTTTTTTCCCTCTTACTTAATTGGCCTCTCAGAGTTGGTAAGACAATTCCCACCTTTCATGCTCTCTGTGTGTGTATATATAACTCCTCAATATATGTTCCATTCTATGCATCCGAAGAAGTGGGCTGTAGCCCACGAAAGCTTATGCTCAAATAAATTTGTTAGTCTCTAAGGTGCCACAAGTACTCCTGTTCTTTTTGCGGATACAGACTAACACGGCGGCTACTCTGAAAACAGCTCATTACTGGTGCTTCAACTGCTTCACATAGTTCAGTCTCCTTGAAATCTTATGCACTGGCTATAAGAAAGTAAATAGGTCATTTATGATTTTTGCCATGTAGTTTTGGGGCCCAGTCCTTCTCTTATTGCTTTCAATGAGATTGTAAATGGGTGGGGTCCCCTTCCCCACTCCAAACAAACCTATCACTCACAGGCGTCTGGTTTACCTATACAAAGGCAATTCCACATAATTCTATGTGAAATCCAAGTCTGAGCTTTCTCTCCTGCAGCTTTTTACATGTACTACACCACAGCATGGCCCAAGACTTAAAGTTACAGTCTGTCCTGCAGCCTTTTGGCCATCCAGGACAAAGGCTGCCCTCAGTTAAATGTTTGAATCTCCTTTGACATTGGTGGCATTATAGACGTCTGAGGGTAGAATTAGCTTCAAGCCTTTACTTTTAGTCCTTTCTGTCTGAAGCTGTTACTCCTTTAACATTTACACATTTTTGTAAACCCTATACAGCCACTGTCTCTTGATTGATGTTTATTTGGAAGTGAATCTTGGAATGGACATCTGTATATGAAAAGGGTATTATGCTCTATTTGAGCCTGGTGGCAGTAATGCATGTTTAAAGAGCTTTCCGTTATATGAAGCATCTCTTTCTATTGCAGAAACTCATTTGACAAAGCTTGATTTCCAGGCAATTATGCAGCTATTTAACTTCTTCCCAGTAAATTGCCCATCCTCACATCCACCCGACTGCTTCAACACCACCTCCTATACTTCCTCAGTCATCAGCATCTAATCTCTACCTGCCATCATGCCTAGTTTTTCTATCCCTTTTTGATGTTAAGCTCATTGGAGAAGTGGCTATCATTTATTATATGTTTGTACAGCACCTAGGATGATGAGGACCACCTGCTTGTAGACATTAGATGCTACTGCAACCTAAATGTTAACTAATAACAATAATGATAATTTCAGCACCCTCATCTCAACCACAAGTGCAGCTGAAGTCAATGGGAGCTCTTCTCTGAATAAATGAAGTGCTATAAAATGCTAAAGTTCTCTGAAAAAATGGACCATAGGCATCTCAATTTTTGGACTCAAAATGAGAGAACATTTTGGCATTGTCTTTGTGCTTGTTTCTTGTGCTTGTCTTTATGTCCCTACCCTCTGTTTGTCAGAGGGTGGAGATGGATGGCAGGAGAGAGATCACTTGATCATTACTTGTTAGGTTCACTCCCTCTGGGACACCTGGCATTGGTCACTGTCGGTAGACAGGATACTGGGCTGGATGGACCTTTGGTCTGACCCAGTATGGCCATTCTTATGTTCTTATCTATAAAATGGGAATAATAATAGCACCTTGCCTCACAGGGATGTTGCAAATATAAATTAATTCATGTTTGTGAAGCACTCATGTACTATAGCGATCAATGCCGTAGAAAGGCCCCTGAGGAAATTAATAATTTGGTCTCCAGAGCAGTGTTCGAATAGTGTGCAATAAATAAAGCTTACAGCCACACACTGAACAATCAGGGGACAATGAAATATAGAATAGCTGCTGATATATTGATCACCATCCATTCTGTGCACTGAATGCAGAAGGGGTCCTCCGGAAAAAAAACCCAGTGTGTGACCATGCAATTAAAGGCTCTATCATAATGCATACTCACAAGATGTGTGTGAAGGAATTACAGCGGCATAGACAACCTTAATTCTGATATTTCCTAACTTTTGGGTGCTTGACTTTGCAACCTGAATAATGTTTGTTAGTTTTTTGTGTGTGTAATAAAATAGAACTTACTTTACTTACTTATAGAGTCAAATCCTTTAACTTGACAGAACAAGCTTTTGAAAAAATCAGAATCTTATCTAATTTGGATGTAAGTGACCTTTGGACCCTATGGAGCCACGTCCATATTTGGAGGATTGTCAGATCTGTTCTGTGCTTCTGACATTTGAGCAAGCACTTGTGTCCAGGCAGAAGATGTGTGCAGAGCTAATACAATATAGTGACACTCCTCATCTTATGTTGCATGCAGGTTTCCATTATTCTCCAGCCACATATAGTTCCGAGGGATATAAAGAGTATCACCAACAAGACCCTATTCCAATACAAGGCACATGCTAACTTGCTAGAGAGTAGGCAGATTTCCAACAACATTGCAGTTGTCTTGAGCAGTTTTTTAGACAATGGAATATCTCTGAAGAGAGTCAGAACAGCTAGTTATATCCTTTTTGTAGACTTTAAGAAGGATTGATAGTGTCCACTTATAAAATAACTATGGAACACGAATCATAGTGATGATGGAAGTTGTTAAGCATTTGTATAAGAAATGGCATGTTTTTGTTATCTACAATAACCTATGTTCAGTCTGGCTTGCCTCAGTCTGTCTGCTGGCAGAGAGGTATCGTATCTAGCTTTCTGTTCCTCTGGATAATATCCTGATTATTTTGAAAATACTTATAATATTATTTTACTTATATTATTCTTCTGATCTGAAGCTTTAAAAGCATTTTACAAAAGATGTCTATTATTATCTTTACTTTTTATAGACAGAGGCACAGAGTGGTTAGATGACTTGCCCCAGGTCACACAGTGAATCTATAGCAGAGCTATGCCTAGAACTAAGGTTTCTTGACAACCAGTCTGGTGCACTATTCACTAGACAACATTGTCCTTCAGAGAAGCGGAAGGACTTATTGGAAGGATCTAGTGAAGTGGGGCCATCCTTAACTTTGCAGATTTAGAGTTCTTGTTGTGATGCAAAGATGAGCTACAGGCAAAAATAAAACATCTTTGTAGCAGTAAACAGGGCAGGTGAAAGATCAGCATGAGGAAGACTGATATATTGAATGTTTACTGCTCTAATGAGGAAGTCTGCGTTACTGTTCCTAATGACACATAAGATGTAACCTTAGAGGAAGCTGAAAGATCTTGTTACCTTGGATATGTGGTTCCTCAACAGGAGGCAGTTCTGCTTTAAAGAACGTAAAGCAGCAATTGAACCAAGCAAGAATAGCATTCATGAAACAGAATCAGTACAGCATTTAGAGCACTCAAATGAAGTTCAGACTTTTTAACACCTTTGTTAAATCAAACTAATGCTGCTCTTGTTTATCCAACAGGTGACGAAAGAGGTATGCACTGTATCAAGAACTGCTGCCTGCACAGGAGCATGGACGTTGTGAGGGATGTTTGAAAAGCCTTGAGTTTTAGAGTTGTTGCACTGAGACACGTCATCATGCCAGATGAAATTATTATTTATCATGTATGTGACAATAACACGTCTCACCTTATACAGGACACACAATAAGGAGAGTCCCTGCTTTGTAGAGCAAAAAGATAATGGATAAATTGGTCCGTCGAATAACATTAATGAGCAAAAATAACTGCATTGGTGTGAGAGATGTTTAATCTCCACCTCTTCATACTAATTGTTCTCTGGCTTATTAACCTCTTTTCTCTCTTTAATCCTTTTCACATAGTTGGATTATGTGGAATGAAGTGTACAATTGAATACACACATTTTCCCCAGGATCATTTTGAAAATTGTTAAGATATCAATGCAGTTTCTAAAATGACAATGATTCATCAAGTGCTCCACTGATGAACTCTACTGGAGTGTAGCTTTTTTTGGCATATTCTCACCCCATCAATATATTGTTCTTTATCCTTCATACAAAATATTGGATACAAACAGTGTTCTGTTCAGAAAATGATTGTGTATCGTACTGTTTAAATTTAATTGTGTCCAATATTAATGTTGCTGCCTTATACAAATATAACAATGATTATCATCTGCTTGTTCACCCGTGATTCAGAAAAAACATTGATTATCCTTGCACTTAAGGATGAATGGCTGTGGGTGGAAGCTAGGCACTTGGTGACTCAGACAGTAATAAAATCTTTGATCATACACTAACAATATCTAAATTCAAGCTGTAGTTATAGATGTTCTGTAGTAGGGTGGCAGGGCTATTCCTGTTACCTCATTGTGGCAGATGGAGTTTGACAACTTCTCCCTGGAAATAAGGGTAGAGGCAGTGGATCTCTGATCTGGGACAGTGGTCCTCCAAAGGGAGCCCTGGGAGCAGCCAGATCTGAGAACAAATCTTGTCCTGGAATTCAGTTTGTGGTAGTGCTGTTATTTACAGCCTTACCCAGGAGTGTTGTGAGTGACCTTAAACAATGTGTACCTCTTTGGTGAGGCAGGGTGTGCATTCCACTTGCTTACAGACTACTTTTCAATACATTTTTATATGAGAAAGGTAAACATGTATGTATCTGGTTGACAGGAATTCCCATACTATATCAGATCTGTGGTCCAGTTAGTCCACTGTCTTGTCTCCAACACTGGCCAGCACCAAATGTTTCAGAGGAAGGTGAAAGAAGCCCCAGAGTAGGCAGATGTGGGGCAGTCTGTCCTTCATGAAGTTCTCCTCTTTATCCCCAAAAGCTAGAGATTGGCTTAAGTTCTGACACATGAGGTTTTAAATCCAGCATTAACTATAAAAAATGGATATTCTTGTTATCTATAGTAACATGCAATCTCTCTTTGAATCTTGCTAAGTTCCTGGCCTCAATGACTTCCTGTGGCGATGATTTCCACAGTCTAATTATATATTGTATTAAAGAGTATTTCCTTTCATCAATTTTGAATTTGTGACTTCTCAGTTTCATTAAATGTCTCACTGTTCTTATGCTAGGAGACAGAGAGAACAGACATTTCTGATTTACCTTCTCAATACTACTCATTATTTTACTACTTGTAGATCAGAAAGTGATGATTTAATTCATTTTTCTCTTGGTAAAGTGCTGAAATTTTGTGTCTAGTGAAAAAGCCCATGACAAAATGGCTAAATTAAAATCCCTACATGAGCAAAATCCCTAAACTAAACAACCAGCTAGTTTCCTTTATGTATTTCCTTGTTGTTTTGTTTATTTGTTTCTCTATCACAGTGTCACGTTATGTGTCACTCTTGTAGAAATTCCACCAGAGGCTGATTTTTCACCTCAGTGTCTTATTCACAAAGATCTCCAAGAGGCAGAAACTGACAGTCACCTCCCCCTGAATTATGGATGCAAAAGTCAATACATTTCTTCAGGCCAATGTACTCAGTGTATTAACCTGTTGGAAATACTTCCTCACTAATGTCACATTTATTCACTTTAGTGTCCAGTAAATAAAAAACAAATGCTATATTAGAGTCTGTGAGGAATTGGGTATCTTCTCAAACTCAGGTTAATTATAGTTGTTTGAGCAGGCAAGTACCAGATGATCTTGTGAGTTCAGTTTGGGTCAAATGACTGGGAGGAAATTTCAGACAATTGTATGATTGTATGTATGTTAAACTCTCAGAACAGTCTTTGCAAGAGCCAGAGTTGGTGATTAAAATTTCCTAGTTTTTTAATTTAACAGAATTGCACAGCATGTTTTTAAGGCTAAGCCTGTGATGCTAAGATACAAATCAACAGAGCCAAGTTTTGGCAGGCTAGCTAATTTAGTCTAGCCACAAGCAGACTATTTCCTCAGTCCTGACTCCCAGGTCAAGTTTCCATAGCACTTGACGTCCCTAGCTCCTTTTCTCAAGAACCTACTGCACTAGAGGTGATGCTGTGCTGCAGCACTTTCCTTATAAAGCCAGTCATTAGTAGCCACCACTTCCCTTTAGTGACCAAACACTCCCTGCAGCTGGACTCCAAGTGGAAGCCTCCATCCCACTCCAGACAGTAAGCATCTCAACATTTTTCCCTTTCCTGTTAAGGCTGAGAGTGCATAGGTTAGTTTATTTAACCCTGAACTAAAAGAAATGTATCGTAGTAAGGCAATCTTTCTCCTTTCCTTTCTGCCATCTGGAGACATCTAGGTATAGTCCTGAGAAGCTCTTGCAATTTGGGAAGTGCAAAAGCTGCTATTGTGGCTAGTCCTTGTGTGGGGCAATAAGAGGAGAAGGCTTTATATGTGCCCTCCTCCAGCCTCACCACTTGCTCACTCATTCAAAAGCTGACTGCCATCTGGCTTTGTGCTTTGAAATGATCAGTGAGCCTCTCCTAACAGACCCAGATGCCTAAAGATTAGTAATAGTCATCCAGTGTTTTTAGTACGCTGTGGATGAACACATAATGAACACAACCGATCCTGTTCTCCAGGTAGGAGTTATGGGAGAAATAACATACACTTCTTATTTGTTATGTTAAAAACATTCAGTCTGATAACCCCTTGCTACAATATTCCTTCTGCTTTTCAGCATTGACAATGCATTTAAGGTGTTCAACAAAGCATACATGATGAATAGTGTATCAGTGCATATGTCATCTGCCATTTCCCTATTTTGTGTTTTTGTCTAATACTTTCAGTCTATCTCTGCAGCCTCCTTTTTCTCTGTCCATTAAAATACATTGAAAAATTGTTCCAGTCATCAGGCACTGCTAATATATCATTATTTTTCTCCCACTAAAGTAAGCAGTTAAATATTAGCATGTGTGCTAGTTTATTGGTTCAGGTTAATAGCTCTACAAAACCAGGAAAATTTGAATCAAATTGATTATATGGACTAAGCTATTGACAACTTGGGAGTACTTTGTTTTGCTATGTCCTGAAGTAGCATTATGTTAATAGTGGTAGAAAATGAGAGCCTTTCTCGTGATTGGAAATTTGTAATTATGTTCTAACCTAGTTTTCTCAAACTTGTGTTATAAAGTCATCATTTGATCCTGAAATTGTTACTATGCAAACTTCCAGTATAATTCTGAGCCCTTTATAAAGTGTGATATTAACAGAATAATAATGCTAGCCCCATTAATGACAATTAGGGGAGGGTGAAACATGCTGTTCATGCTAAGATATGTTTAATAAATATGAAGTGCTGCACTCTGAACTGTCCTAAAAACTATTAGTAGTATTACTATTGGGCATTGCCTCCTGAGCCACTTCAGCAGTGTAAATCAAGGCAGAATTTGTTTATTCTTGTATATTTCCCTAAAGCATGGTGAAAAGAGCTCTCATAATTCTCATAGCAGTAAAATTAAAATCAATACACAACTTGGTTAACGCTTCTGCCATCAGGTCCTCAGCAAAAGTACTTTATCATGCGTTTAGACTTCTAAAGCTGTTATGATAAAGCTATTTCTTAGCCAGACTTTTGTGTAAATACATAAATCCATGCACTAAATACTGAGAATAAAATAAATTACCATTCTAGAATGAGCACTATTAAGAAGAATTGACCTCTTCTCTGACCACTTACCACTGAGGTGAGTAGAACTATGTGACTGTCCTGTTTAAGAGTACAAATGATTAGTAACTGATGTACTGCCACAGCTGTGGTCGGCGCTGGCATTTGGGCTTCTTGTTAGAAAGGAGAGGATGCTGCCAGCAGGGCATTCTCAGTGAGGGGGCTGGGACTTTGGAACTGGTTCCACACTTTGATCTGAAATAGCCTGAACTTGGTGACAGTCAAGGCACACTGCAAAAGCCATTTATCTGATAAAGTTTTGGGGGAAGGAAAAGGATAAATTCTGGGTTAGGCTGGTATTTTTTCTTAATTGGCAGGTTTAGATAAATGCAGTTAGCAGTAGGAGTTAATTTGCATACTAGTATTTAATGTTGCTGGTGGTTATTGTTATTGGATGTTTTATTTATTGTTAGCATGCACAGAATTTTTGTAAACATAAGTTTTTTATGGTTGTTAAATCCAAATCCTTAAATAAATTAAGATTAATGCTCACTTTGGACTGAGCATTGAGGTCCCGATGAAGCAAAGCACTTAAGCACATGCTTAATGTTAATCTTGTGCGTAGTCCTGTTAACTTCACTGATTGATTAAATGAAACAATGGGAACATTTTAGGTGCCCCAGAATAATTCCTGGGATGTTGTCTAAAAAATCAGAACAGTTCCAGTAAACCTACAACATATAGTCCTTTAATATAGGGTCATATTCAGGAGTGGTAAAATATTCAATATTTGTGAACTAGGAAGGTATGACATCTAGGGAGGATATATGTATTGTCATAATTTTACAGTTCATCTATCACAGTGCAGCAACAACTCTAGAGTCAGTGTTTGATATACATTTAGAATGTATATTTACATGTACACAAAATATTATTTACATATTTAAATATATGTACAATTTTCACATTTCCTTCTCCCCCAGTTCTAACTGCTCGCATTGCTAGGCTGGAAGGAAATAAACTCATAGACCTATCTTTTTCTGGTCTCTCAATCCTCAGCGCTCAATCACCAGTCTTGAATGCTCCAGGCCGCTCTGATTTTGTTTTTTCCTTCAGCTCTTCAAGGCTTCTTAAATCTTCCATTGGTTATTCCAATTACTGTGTTCCCTGATTCTCTTTCTTCACTCCCACCCTCTCCCCTTTCAGATCTTTTGCATCTGTCCCCATCACCATTTTACCTAGTGGTGGAAAATATTGATTAAATTCAGACTTTTACAACAGTCCTGGGGGCTTAGGGAATCAAAGTCTCATTTAAAAATATAATTCTATAGGTCCACTGAAGAATTTTTAAATTAAACACAGATTGTCTGATTTAAAAGAATAATCATGAATCAGGCAAGTCAATTTCGGCAACACAATTTGCAAGCCGACACAGCTTTGATAAATGCCACCCTTTATTTCTTGTTCAAGGACAGTTTGTTTCCTGCTAATACTACTGCCTTCTTAAGTTGTCACACATACAATATGTAAAGTTATTATGCCATTTGAAAGGAGGGGTGAGCTGTCCTGTGCTGGTAATGAATGTCTCTCAATACTACAAAAAGGCAAATGTACATGAACACGCACATCATAAAGATTTTCAAACAAGCTTGGGTAACCACAGTTCTTTCTGACATTATCTCCGACACATAAATGCAACTAATGTTAATATTACATTGTATTACCACAGCTATGCATGTTAAATAGTTTGAGTTTTGCTCAGCTTTATAACATCAAAGGCAGAATTTTCTGGTCACCAGTACCAAAGCACTGTCAAAAATGGTTATATTTATTCAAAAGAAACTATGTCCTGTCTGTTGCCTCTTTGAACATCAGTTCTCCATGTTTAACAGGGGTAAAATTCATCTGAAAATATTCCATGTTAGCTCATTCATGGTTTGTCTCTAAGTTTTAATTTGACTACATTATAGGATACAGGATACATGTACCACGTTATGACAGTATATTCACCTCCATAATCTGAATATTGCCAAATAGCATATTTTAAGAGACTTTTTTAAAAGTACACCAACTACAATCATCCATCTCTTTGAACAACAATGAAATAAAATAATTACAGTGGAAAATCTGTATCGAGATAAGGGGAGGCAGAAGCCCAGATCCAAAAAGGGATTTAGGTGCCTGAACCCCAGATTTAGGCACCATTGTGATCCACAAACCCCCCACTTGGCTGCCACCTAACCTGTAGGCACCTAAACTCACTTGGCGCCTATGTCTTGCCTTTGGGCATGCACGGTGCTGCCTAACCCTAGATGTCTGGTTGCCTATCTCACACTTATCCTCAAACTAGGTGAAGATACCTATTTTGCCTCTGGGGCCGCATTTGGTAGGGGTGTTCAAAGCATGCCTATCAGAGTGGGCCCCATTCAAAATCCAGCCAGAGGAGGAAGTGCTGCTGCTGCCTCCCTTATAACGTTTTGCCCATTGGTTATGTGCGAAGTAGGAGATCCAAATTCAGTTTCCCCCTCTGTTTGATGGGGAGAAAGAATCTGAACAGGAGTCTCCCACCTCTCAGGGAAGTGACCTAACCACTGGGCTATGGGATATTCTGTGGGTGTCTCTTGATTTCTCCTGTTGCAGCTTTCACTTTGTATAGATACATACATAGTCATTGGACCTCAGAGAGGAAGAGAATGACTCTATAGGCTGGTGGTTAGGGCACCAATATAAAAGGTTGGAGACCAGGGTCCAGTTCCCCTGCTCTAATGACCGTTTAAGAATTTATCCGCAGTGGAATGGCTTCACATCTTCCACATTCTGGGTGGGTCCTCTAATCACTTGGCAAAAGGCTATGTGGGAGACTTCTCTTCCTCTTGCAAGAACAGCTTAGGCTCCTAAGCCATCTGTCTCCAGGAAAGTCTGTGGATCTCAAGCAGAGATAGGCGCATCCCTGCAGACTAAATTTAAGCCTCTTCCCTGTCACAGAATTGCGTGCCTAGGATACATCCTCTTGTTGGCATCTCTCATTGGCTAGCTTAGGCCGCTCCCCACCTAGTATGCCGGCTTTTGTATATCCCATTCTTAAGGCATTGCATAAGGAGCCATCCTCATCAAACATGCTTAGTCTACTGAGGATTTTTTCATCAGCCAGAGCGACCACTTTTGCTGACATTGTACAATGAAATTCCCAGATCTGGCTCCCTCCTACAAATCCACAAATCTCTGGAGCAGCCCAGTGGGTGATGCCAGGTAGGGTCAAGACATGCATCCCTTAGCACTTCTATGGAGAGTTTGAGAACAAGGCATGAGTTTGTCACATGGCTGAGGAGCATGCAGTGCCACTTTTGAATGTAGTGAGCAATTGGAGGAAGGCCAGAGCTCTGCAAGATTATGGCATTTTGCACAAAATCAAACCACTTTATGCTCAGGCTTTGGCTCTGACAGCACATATGGAATGCCTCTAACTGTTCCCAATTTGCCTTTAGGAGGATACTGGTTTCTGACCTATATAGCAGTACTGGCAGGACACAAGTTAATAGATCCTGAACTTTGTTTCAGCACAGAGACAGTTTGAGTCCATAGGTGAGACATGAACTTCATGCAGAAGGCAACAAGACCTATTAATCAGAGGACATCTGGTTTGCTGCAAATGTTTGAACTCTTTTTGCAGCCTAAATAGATGAACTCATCAATGTTCTCCACTGTGTTCAATCACACCTGCACTGGGAATTCTGGTGACTCAGATCTGAGGTTCTGGACTTTGGTTTTCTGCCATGAGATGTTCAACCCCATACCGAGGGCGGTGTCTTGGAAACCTTGAAGGGCAGAGCTAAGATCTACATAGGAATTGCCATATTAGATCAAACCAGCAGTCTGTCTAGCTCATTTTCCTGTACCTGACAGAGACTACTACTAGACACTTTTGAGGATGGTCCAAGAAACCCCACAACAAACAGTTATAACAATTGGCTGCAGGGGAAGTGTCTAACTAGCTGTTGGATGTGGCTGGCTAATACTGTGAAGCATGAATGAGTATCCCTTATATATTTTATCCTATCTAAGATATAGATATTTGTATAATTATATGTATTTTTGGATCCTGTTGTACTCTAGGCATCAAGCTGGCAGCAAGCTGAACAAGTTAATTATGCATTGGGAATGCAAAGTACCCCTTTGCTCCCTTTTACATTTGCTGCCTTTCACTGAACATTGCTTTGTTCTTGTATTAATGAGGAGTAAATAAAAATGCTTGGTCTACCATCTTTGTACCATTCATTGTTTTGTATACCTCTATCATGTCTCCTCTTATATGTTTCCCCTCAAAACAGTCCTAATCTTAAACTCTCTTCACATGGATGTCTCTTCATACCTCTGGTTATTTTTGTTTCCCTTCTCTGAACCCCTTCTACTTCTGCTACATCTTTTTTTGGATTTAGTGACTGGAACTAAAGAGTATCCATGCGGAGGTGTAGCCCTGTTTTATGAAGGGCATTATGATACATTGGATGTTATTTTCTGTCTTAGCTTTTACACACACACACTTTATTTGCTTCTTTGGACCACCGCTGTACACTGAGCAGAGATTTTCATTGAGCTGTCCACATTGATGCCTGCATCTTTCCAGTTAATTTAGAACCTGCCCGTATTTGATTGCACCCACAGTGTTGCTTGACATCAAAGTGCTGTAAGGTGTACCTATTATTTTTTCCATCTGGAAAACTGTGCCTACGTTTATTTGAGGGCTCAACACTATGGGTGCAAATTCAGAAGCTGAGTTGAGACTTTTTCACAATCAAAACCACTACACATATACTTTCATCCTGGCAGCCAGGGCACGAGAAATCAAGCATAAAATAGTAAAGCTTTTGACACAGTTCCACATGATATTCTTATAAGCAAACTACGGAGTTTGAGAACAAGGCATGAGTTCATGAGTTTGAGAACATGCACAATTGGCTGAAAGACCATACTCAGAGAGTAGTTATCAATGGTTTGCTGTCAAACTGAGGGCCGTATCTAATGGGGTTCTTGGTCTGGTACTATTCAACATTTTCATTAGTGACTTGGATAATGGAGTGGAAAGTACACCTATGAGATTTGAGGATGACACCATGCTGGGAGGAGTAGCAAGCACTTTTGAGAACAGGATTAAAATTCAAAACAACCTTGACAAGTTGAAGAAATAAACAAGATGAATTCAATATAGACAAGTGCAAGTACTACACTTAGGAAGGAAAAATAAAATGCACAGCTGCAGAATGGGGTATAACTGGTTGGTGGTAGTACTGCTGAAAAGCATCTGGGGGTTATAGTGATCACAAATTAAATATGAGTCAACAGTGTGATGCAGTTGTGAACAAGGCTAATATCATTTTGGAAAGACATGGATAAATTGTCCAGAGGAGAGCAACAAAAATAAATCAATCAATAAATAAATAAAATAAAAGGTTTAGAAAAATTGACCTATGAAGAAAGGTTAAGGAAACTGATCAGATTTAGTCTTGCTGAAAGTAGATTGAGTGGGGAACCTGATAGGTAGTGTTGTTGTAGCCATGTTGGTCCCAGTATATTGGAAAGACAAGGTGGCTGAGGTAATATCTTTTATTGGACCAACATCTGTTGGTGAGAGAGACAAGCTTTCAAACTTACACAGAGCTCTTGTTCAGGTCTGAGAAACTATGGCCTTGTTGACACTACACAATTTTGACAGCAAAAAGCAGCTTTTGCCGACAAAACAGTGGAGGTGTATACACTGCAATGCTACTTTTGGCAGGCAAAACTCTCCTGTTTTGCCAAAAAAATAAAACCACTTCAAAGAGAGGCATAGAGTTTTTTGCAACAAAGCATCAGTGTAGACGCTGCCATTTGTTATGTCACAAAATTAATGATTTTGCCATCCCTAGGCCCTGAAATAATTGCCGTCCCACCCGCCCCTGACCCTGCCCTGACTCCACCCTTTCCCCGCCCCCATTCCAACCCCTTCCCCAAAGTCCCGCCCTGACTCCGCCCTCTCCCTAACCCCTGTTGGATCCCTTCCCCAAATCCCCGCCCTGGCCCCGCCTCTTTCCCCAGTGTGCCGCGTTCCCCTTCCTCCCCCCTCCCTCCCTGCCCCGCGAAACAGCTGTTTCGCGGCGCAAGCGCTAGGAGGGAGGGGAGAGAAACAGGACATGGTGGCGCACTCGCAGAGGAGGCGAGCTGGAGCTGGGGAGCTTCTCCATGGGTGCTCAAATTTGCCGCCCCTGCAAATTTGCCACCCTAGGCCTAGGCCTTGTTGGCCTAGGCGATAATACGCCGCTGATAACTGGCCTCCCCCAGTATCCTATAATGGTTGCTGTGACTGCTCTGCTCACTGTTTGAACTTTGCTGCCCTGCGGACATGCATCCCTCCCCTTTCCAAACTCCAGGAAGCTTTGACATTTCTCAGCATGGAGAGGTCATATAGTTACTGCCCAGCTGAGCATGCGGGCTCCTGGCAGCAAAACAGAAAATTGTCTCCTGACTAGACTACAGGGCAGAGGTGGATCTTTGGTCTGTGGGCTGAGGAGGATGTGGGAGAACTCAGAGGGAATCACAGAACCATTAACGTGGAATCCTGCTGTCCCCGGCCCTAGGAATGCAGCGTCAGGCAGAGCAGGCTGCTGCTGCGGGGCGGGATGGCAGAGGGGGGAACAGGGGGTAGAGACTGCTGTGCTGAGCAGTGCCAGGGAGGGAGGCAGGGGCTGATGTGTGTGGGGGGTTTCGCCCTGCCCCTGCCTCAGGATTGTTTGGTTCCAGCTGTTAGGATATAGATATTCAAGCCTGTCTGCAAAGGCCTATACTTTAAGAATTTGAGGAAGGACTGCTAGGCAGAGATGGTGTTCACCTTTCGAGGA
>NW_020664419.1:46593629-46613103 GCF_002925995.2 Terrapene triunguis | reverse complement strand
GGTCCCTTCCAGTCCTAGAATCTATGAATCTATGAATCTATGAATTTGGGTGTATTCTTATCACTTAGCTAGTTATAGAGGTATAAAAGAAAGAATCAAAATCATTGGGCCTTCTCTCACTGTGACAGTCTAAGGTCCTGTTTAGTCATATTGAAATAAGGCAATCTGTGGCTGTTAGGAAGGTGATCCGATCTATCACCTCCAGAGAAAGGGAAGAGCCTAGAACATGTAAAAGGAAATTTAGTTTGATAGTTTTCTGTCTGATAAGAACTCACTTATCAATAGACACAGCTGGAAAACCCTTATGTCTGTATAGATGTAGTTGTAAAACCCTTATATCTGTATAGATGTAGTTGTAAAATCCTCACTTCTGTATTGTTTTGTATGTTTATTTGCATGGTCTCTGTTTGGTTCTGTGATTGTTTCTGTCTGCTGTATAATTAATTTTGCTGGGTGTAAACTAATTAAGGTGGTGGGATATAATTGGTTAGCTAATCATGTTACAATATGTTAGGATTGGTTAGGTAAATGTTAGTAGACTGATTGGTTAAGGTATAGCTAAGAATATTAATATATAAATTAGGGGCAAACAGGAAATAAATTGGGATTCGAAAATAAGGAAAAAGGAACTTGGATTTAAGCTTGCTGGAAGTTCACCCCAATAAACATTGAATTGTTTGCACCTTCGGATTTCGGGTATTGTTGCTCTCTATTCATGCGAGAAGGACCAGGGAAGTGGAAGAGTGAAGGAATAAGCTCTCTAACACCAGCTGCTGTCTGAATTTAGAGACAGCATGCCAACACACTCACTCTCCCCCCAATACACATACTCCCCCCACACTCACTCTCTCACACACTCCCGCAACAAACACTCTGTCTCTGTCTCTCCCCCGTGCCCCCCCACTCCCTGTCACACACTCTCCCACCCTTCCTCCCACACACACTTCAGTTGAAAATCAGATGGCAATCTAGTAGGATGCCCATAGAGCTATGGGATTGAGAAACCTGCCTCATGTGGGCTTAATTAGCAGCAAGGGAGATTTAGATTAGATATTAGGAAAACTTTCTAACTATAAGGGTAGTTAAGTTCTGGAATACGTTTCTAAGAGAAGTTGTGGAATCCTCATCACTGGAGGTTTTTAAGAACAGATTAGACTTGTCAGAAATGGTCTAGATTTACTTTGTCCTTGTTCAGCTCTTAAGTCTGGATTTGATGACCTTCTGAGGTCTCTTCCAGCCTATATTTCATAGAATCATAGGCAGGGGCGGCTCCAGGCACCAGCGCAGCAAGCGCGTGCCAGGGGCGGCAAGCCGCAGGGGGCGGTGTGCCGGTCGCCATAAGGGCGGAAGTCAGGCAGCCTTGGGCGGCATGCCTACGGGAGGTCCACCGGTCCCATGGCTTCGGCGGCAATTTGGCGGCGTGTCCGCTGAAGGCGCGGGACCAGCAGATCACCCGCAGAAATGCCGCCGAATCCACGTGACCGAAGGCCGCCTGACTGCCGTGCTTGGTGCGGCAAAAAACATAGAGTCGCCCCTGATCATAGGACTGGAAGGGACCTCGAGAGGTCATCATGTCCAGCCCCCTGCACTCATGGCAGGACTAAGTATTATCTAGACTAGTGGTTCTCAACCTATTTACTATTGTGGGCAACATCCAATACTACCTGTATGGCTCTGAGGATGTCACATGGGCCGCAGCTGTGTGCTGATTGGGCTGCAAGCGGCCCACAGGCTACAGGTTGAGAACCACTGATCTAGACCATCCCTGACAGATATTTGTTTTTCCTGCTCTTAAAAATCTCCAGTGATGGAGATTCCACAACTTCCCTTGGAAATATATTCCAGAACTTAACACCCCTGACAGGAAGTTTTTCCTAGTGTCCAACTTAAACCACCCTTGCTGCAATTTAAGCCCATTAGTTCTTGTCCTATCCTCAGAAGTTAAGGAGAACAATATTTCTTCCTTCTCCTTGTAACAATCTTTTATGTACTTGATTCTATGATTTTTTATGTATTATATTTAAAACTCCAGCTCTGAGGTAAGTCATTGATGTAAGAGTGTTGGCTGGTTTACCTTGGAGAGATGTTTGAACTTCACTCATGCTTAGGGAAGAGATCAAGTAGACCTGCAGATTAATTTTCTTGGTATAAATGGTAAGCAGTGCATCAGGAGATTAGTCATTACTAAAGTTGCAGTACTTTACGTGTGAGAGAATGTCGCTGCATGGTAATCAGGCAATGTCATTGCATGGTAATTCATACGACAGTGACCTATGTGCATTGCTTTCTAGATACAGGGACATTTTGAAGAATTGAAGGGGATGTTACAAATAATGAATCTGCTAGTGTTAAATTAGAATAATTATACAGATTAAGAAGAAAATGAGGAATAGGAATAAAACTGTGAAGAACAGATACATGAATCACACTAGTGTGTTAACCTCCTCAGCAGTGTAAAAGGAAAGATGATGAAACAAAACCAAAACCATATTGTATTTATAACCTCTATAGTCTGAGAGTTGATAAGTTAAATATGGAGAAGTGGTTCTACATCTAAATGGCTTCCTATAGCTCTAGATTAAAAAAAGACATACAAAAAACACACTGTCAGGGGATATTCTCGCTACCAGGCTAATGAGAGCCACACTGCGTGGAAGATAGACCACTCTAACAAGTCTGAGTTATTTTTACCTTTGTCTACTGGATGTTACTCTAAAGGTTGTGTGCTCATTTATTTTGGCAGTTTCTGTGTTCTAGTAGAAGCATGCACTGAGAAACTGTAGCGTACTCTGAGCTACAGGAACTTGGTTGTAGAAAACCTGAAGACAGATGCTCTACGGGAGCAAATGGCAAATGACAATTTTTCAGGAGAAGCTCATTACCTTGTGGGCCGAGGGTTTTTCTTTCTAGTTTAGAGTATTAGCTGTATTAGATTTGACAGAGGCAAATAGATATTATACTAATAAGAATCAATAGGACATTAATTTGGCTTTATTACTCTTCCTTGTCCCCTGCTAACAACAGAGGCATGAGAGGACTAGTGCACCACAATGCTATGCGGTGCCAGTAAGAAGCCTCCATTTCATTACACACAGTCTGGTCCTCCATGTTCTTGACGCTCCATGTTCTTGCAGCACTTTCTGAGAGCTCCTTCATATGGAAAATTCGGGACACATTTCCTAGGCTCACAGCTGGAAAGCCTGAATCTTTTCCCATCTCTGCTCCTCTTTTCCTATTGATCCCATTTTAGAAAATTCCCAAGGATCATACTCATTTGGTGCACTCTTTTAAATTTTGCTGTGAACTGATTTTACAAATGAGCAGCTGGAGAGTTGTTTGCAGCAGTAACTTTCCCAAATGTTAAATGTCAGTGCAGTAATTTCTTCAGTTTGTTTCTCCTTTCTCTCCTTGTATTCATGTTATTTCTCTCCGTAGAGATTCTCCCATCATCTCACTGGTTACTTGCCTCCTTTTATGCTTTCCTCCATCTTTATCCTGCTTACTCCCTCCTTTTTCCTATTTTCTTGTAGGTCTCCTCCCTTCCTGTCTCTCTTTTTCCTTTATCAGCACTCTCCACCCCCTCCTACCTCTCTGCTTCTTTCTCCCCTACATTTCTATTTCTTGCTGAATGAACTTGCCCTGCCACCTGGTCTCCTTGGAATTTAGCAATCATTCAGTATATAAAGTCTAGCTCCTAATAGACAGGACTTCCACAATACACATATATCAACAACATACATTGTGGAGCCAGAAAATGTTGAGATAGCTGAAATTTCCTCATGACTTTGCTTTTTCTAGTGGCTGTGAACATTATCAAAGAACATTAACATTGTTTTTGATAATGTGTTCTAAATAGTGAAGTTTAGACCAGGCTGTTTACTACGTAGTATGTAGGTTTGATTTACAATTTAGTGTTTCTGATTATGCATATTTTGATAGCGATGGGGGAGGAGAAATAAAATATAATAGTCACCTATGTCTGCTTTTACCCTATAGTGATACACATATAGTTTTAGAGCAGAAATTTGTCTGTATCCCCTTAACCAAATGAACTTGCATCTTAGTGTAAAATTCATCTTCTAAACTAGCATATTTTAAAATAATAAAATATATCTCTACCCATTGTTCTTTAATTATGTCAAATCAGATATAAATGTCAATTTACTGTGTACAGCAGTGAAACAGCCTTTTGCATCATGAATACATTGTAAAAGCTTAGTTATAGCCCCATGACACATTTTTAACAATCACACTGTAAAGAACAGACTGCCTAGACTTTGTGCTAATTGCCCTGTACAACTGAGAACAGATAAAATGAACTGATGTTCTTTTGTGATCAAAAGCTATCATAAAGGATCAATTTTTAACAGCATTATCAAGCATTTAACTAGGCAAAAGGCTTAAACACAACAGAGATTCATTCCCGGGAATGATTTCTTCTCAATGAATGAATGTTATCAATTATCAGCTTAAAACAGTAGCATTACTTGGATGCAGTCCCTGTGTGTGTCAGAAAGGCTGTTGAAAGCTCTCCTGTGACATAAAGTCGCTGTGATCTGGCTCCTGATTCAAGCAATATTGTAAATACCACTTTTTCAACAAGCATCCTTCTTTTTGAAGCAGAAAGTAGATTGTTAGTGGAAGCCAATACCTAGGAAAAAGGGAGGTTCTGAAATGTTAAGTTTTTACTCTTTTAGATTCAGAACAACCTTTAATTTTATAACAGTTTACCAGGAAGCAACTTAAGTTATCATTTATATTGTCAACATGGCATGTATATAGAGGGAGAGATTCAATAGCCCAGTCAGTTCCTTTGATTTAATAGGAAGCGCTGTGCACATTTATCTTCAGCATTGGACAGCATTGAGAGAAATTTAAGATAACAGATGTGCCAAATTGGAACTTTAGTTTCAGCTCTCACATTCAAGAGACACTGACTGGGTCATAGTTGCAAACCCGTGATTGCAGTCTACTCTCTTCAATTTCTAATATCTGACGTGATAAATTGCAAACCTGTCTGAACATGAATGCTACTCGGGCTACTTACAACTTTAATAATTTCCCTGGGATTTATATGGAGCTCAACTGGCACTGTCAAAATTTCTTTGATTTGTGCCTTTATAGTGAAAATAATTTACTACTGTAATTCCATTCTTTACCATTTTATTTTATGCCTTTCAGTATCCACTCCTCCTTCATATGAATAAATGTAATGAAGGTTAAGAGGTGAGAATTAATGGACAATAACTATGGATGGGATTTTCAAAAGAACCTCGGTGACTTCAGAGTACAAGTCCCATTGACTTTCAATCACTGATTTTCAGCAGGACTTGTGCTCCTGTGTTACTTAGGTGCTTTTGAACATATATAGAATGAGATTTTCAAGTAGAGGTTCAGGATAACCCAGCTGATAGCTGATAGCTGGGAGAAAATTTTCATTCTATCCTGTTGATAATGTCTTTTCTTTGATCATCTAATTAAAAAAATGGGCATTGATGATGTTTTACTGAGTCCTTACTCTGAGCTAAACAAAGATTGTCTTTAATATACTGTGGGTCACCTTCAAAAAGTCAATATCTCCTGTTACCACCGGTTAGTATCCCACAATAGAAATAACTATTCTAAGCATGAGAAAGTTATGAGGACGTTGGAATGGAAATTGAGATTCAGACTTAACAGCTGTATTATATTATTGTGTAAATATACCTTATATATGTACAATATTCATTCTGTATACACAAGATTTTCAGAAATAGGATCCTCAAGTATGACTCTTCTACTTAGGATCCTAAATAAGTGGCCTGACTTTCAAAAGTTCTGAACACACAGCAGATGTATGGTCAGTCCTTCTGAAAAACAGGTCACTTATTTTAAAACCTAACTTTAGGGTCCTTTTTTGAAAATATTGGCCTGTCTTGACTAGCAATAAAGGGTGTGTGGTTGTTTCACTTCCCATCACTCCATCATGTTAGCTCTATTGAGTTATCCTGCATCTAAATGGGGCTTTTGAATAACTTTTGAAAGTTAGGCTACAACTAATTATTGGTAGGTTTGTATGATAATGGAGGCAGGATTAGCCCATAAATACCGATAACTATAAATAATTCAGTAAAGGCAGATCCAACACAAAATCATTTATTCAGCATACTCAAATATTCTTTTTTTAAAGAACAGTGAATAGCTTAAGCAATAGCTTTCAAAGGACATTGGAAAACAAAGATTAAGTGACACAGAAAACAATGTGATCCAGACTGAAGACCTGATGACAACTAATTGCTAAGAAAAAGTATGAAGATGTAATCAATGATTTGAAATGCTAGTCAGGAGGCAATTGTTATAAGTGATTTGTTTTTAAATTTTGAAAAGTTTGAGTAAGAAATTCTAGTTTTGAAATTATACATATCCACAATCCTTCTGGTTTTCAAAATTCTATTAAGAAGACAATGTATAAATCAGACTATGTCTAAAGGCAACATATAAAGAATAAACAAGTTTTGGTCAGTCCTCTAGGGGCTGAGCATGCTCACTTTTTGTTGTAGTCAGTGGGAACTGAGGGCATTCAAGAATTCACAGGAGTGGCTCAGCACTTCGCAGGATCAAGCCTTTAGTTTGTAACATCATCTATCACCATACCATCTACAATGCCAATCATATGCATGGCACCTTCTTTAAAGCAGATCTGATCCTACTTTATTTGCTCCCAGATCAGTCATTAATATCTTGTTCCAGTATAAAACAGATCTCTGGATTATACCTCCTGATTTACACAATGGCCAGTGTGAGCTTGTAAACCTTTCACACAAAGTAAATGGAAAAATAAATGAATTCCATTTGGATTCCAGAGTCATAAATTAAATAGTTGGTACAAGTCACTGTTGTTATGAAACTTAACCGACAAAGAAACTTTGGTGTTACAAGTCTGATTCACTTCTGAAAAGTTCTGCTATTATTTTAAGACAGTGTAGGGTTTGGTTTGGTTTTTGTCACTTTGAAAACTGCAAGCTTAGGTTTAGCTTAATCTTCTATTAGATAGAGTATTGGGAAATGAATTAACAACTTTTTACAATGCAGTCCTTGCATCTGACAAGGAAAATATATTTAATTTCATTTGCCCATTGCTGACTTTTTCAGATATAATTCTTTAACAAAGAGCTGTGTAATGTATTTGCATTATTTCTCAGTAGTCACCAGCTTGGATGTGGGGAAAGAACCCTGTTATATTTTGGGGGCTTCATTATCACTTATCATTGTGATGACCTGCCTTTAGTGGGAGCCATTGGTTTTCCAATGGAAAATAAGCACTTCAGGCTAAGAGGAGGTTACTCACCCTGTGCAGTAACTGACATTCTTCAAGATGAGTGTCCCTGTTGGTGCTCCACTCCAGGTGTTGATGCGCCCCTGCGCCTTCGCTCGGAGATTTTTCGCAGCAGTACTCGTACTGGCCACGCATGCGCAGAGGCTGCCCCCTCTGTGAGTCTAGGATAATAGTACGCATGCATGGCCAACCTCCTCAGTTCCTTCTCTACAATGGAGGCTACCCCAACTCCAAAGTAGAGGGGAGGAGGGTGGGTAGTGGAGCACCCACAGGGACACTCATCTCGAAGAACGTCAGTTACTGCACAGGGTGAGTAACCTCTCTTCTTCTTCGAGAGATGTCCCTGTGGGTGCTCCACTCCAGGTGACTTAAAAGCCGTGTGCCTCAAGGAGGTAGGGACTTCGGACCTGATAGGAATGCCGTAGATAGTACCGCCCTGCCCAAGCGTATATCAGATAGAGGGCCTTGAATAAGGGCATAGTGTTTAACAAATGTGTGTTCAGAGGACCAAGTGGCTGCTTTACAGATATCAGCCAGGGGAACTTTGCGTAAGAATGCAACAGAGGCAGCCAGAGATCTCGTGGAGTGCGTTCTGATGCCGTCTGGAGGTGTAACCTTCTTCATCTGATAGCACAGCCGGATGCATTGAGAAATCCAGCTTGAAAGTCTCTGGGTAGAAATAGGGGTACCTTTGGAACGCTCAGCGATCGAGACAAAAAGTTTAGGAGAATTTCTAAAAGGTTTGGTTCTATCCAAATAGAAGGACAATGCCCTGCGGACATCTAGTGTATGCATTGAGGCTTCGAACGAGTTCGCATGTGGCTTCGGGAAAAAGGTCGGTAAGTGTATCGGCTCATTAATGTGGAATGACGAGTGTACCTTTGGAAGAAAATTGGGGTGTAACCTGAGGGTAACCTTGTCTTTGAAAAATAGCGTATATGGTGGGTCTGCCATAAGAGCTGCTATTTCTCCTGCCCGTCTGGCAGAGGTAATTGCCACTAAAAATGCTGTTTTCATCGAGAGGTGTAAAAGGGAGCACGTGGCTAGGGGTTCAAATGGTTGTTGCGTTAGGCAAGATAGTACTAGATGAAGGTCCCACGGGGTGGTAGGTGGTTTAATGTCTGGGTATAGGGTTTGGAATCCCTTGAGGAAGCGCTTGGTGATAGGATGAGCAAATACAGAAGTATCATCAATTTTGTCATGAAAAGTTGTAATAGCAGCTAAATGGACCCTGATGGAGCTGAAAGAAAGACCGGATTGCTTAATGTCCAATAGGCAGTCAAGTATGAGCGGAAGAGATGCTGACGTGGGACCAATTGGTTTAGCTGAACACCAGTGTGTGAATCGTTTCTACTTACGTAGATAAGTATCAATGGTCAATGCGGGTCTGGCTGGAGAATCTTGCCCGCATGCTCGGGGTTCTGCTGATCGCCATATTTGGGGTCGGGAAGGAATTTTCCTCCAGGGTAGATTGGCAGAGGCCCTGGAGGTTTTTCGCCTTCCTCCGCAGCATGGGGCAGGGGTCGCTTGCTGGAGGATTCTCTGCGACTTGAAGTCTTTAAATCATGATTTGGGGACTTCAACAGCTGAGTCAAGGGAGAGAATTATTCCGGGAGTGGGTGGGTCAGCTTTTGTGGCCTGCATCATGCGGGAGGTCAGACTAGATGATCATAATGGTCCCTTCTGACCTTAAAGTCTATGAGTCTATGAGTCTATGAGTAGATTGTGTTCTGCTATGTAGGAGCACTCTTTGATCTTGTTCAGAGCAATCTAGTTCGCTTTGGGAGAACCATGTAGGAACCATGCTTTGAGGTGAAGCATGGACAGATTGGGGTGGAGAAAACGGCCGTGTTGTTGTGATAGGAGGTTCGGGATGAGAGGCAAGGGGATTGGTGGTCGAATCGACATTTTGGTGAGAAACGGAAACCACGGCTGTCTGGGCCATGACGGGGCAATTAGGATCACCTTGGCCTGATCTGTTCGTATTTTTATCAGGACCCTGTTGAGAACTGGTATCGGGGGAAATGCATAGAGTAAGCTTTGGTGCCATGGGATAATGAATGCGTATCCCAGGGAATGTTTGCCTAGTCCTGCTCTGGAGCAAAACTTGGGACATTTCTTGTTTTTTGCAGTTGCAAAGAGGTCTATTGCTGGGTAGCCCCAAATGCGGAATACATTGTGAATGGTATGCTCGTTTATTTCCCATTCGTGATCCCAGGGGAAATGTCTGCTTAGTTCGTCCGCTGTGGTATTCATCACTCCGGGAAGATAGGCCGCTGATACTCGGATGTTGTTCGCAATGCACCAGTTCCAGAGTTTCATAGCTTCTGTGCACAGTGAATGGGATCGAGCTCCTCCCTGCCTGTTCACATAGAACATGCATGCAATATTGTCTGTCATTATGCGTACATGTTGATTCTTGATTAGTGGCAGGAAGTGACGGCACGCATTGCGAATGGCTCGAAGTTCTAGGACATTTATATGGAGAGAGGTCTCGGTTGAAGACCAAAGTCCCTGGACTGTGTGGTGAGACATGTGCGCACCCCAGCCTGTCAGAGATGCATTGGTCGTCAGTATGAGGGATGGAGCCTGCTGAAGAAAGGGGACTCCAGAGCAGAGGTTGGCGTGAATTGTCCACCACTGTAGGGAATCTTTGACTCGGACAGGTATGGGGAGAGTCTTGTTTAGAGGGTGCACATTCGGTCTGTACACCGTGGCCAACCATGCTTGGAAGCACCTCATGTACAGGCGTGCATTTTGGACAACAGAGGTGCACGAGGCCATGTGACCTAGTATTTGTAGGCAGTCTCGGACAGTCACCTGGGGACTGTTGCGAATCCTTGTGGCCAGTCGGCTTATAGAGTTGAAGCAGTCTGGTGGGAGAGATGCCAACCCCGTCCGGGAGTCGAGGTATGCCCCTATGAACTCCAGATGTTGGGTGGGGTATAATGTGGATTTGTTTTTGTTTATTTGCAGGCCTAAAGATAGGAAACAATCGATGGTAAGTCGTATGGATCGGAGAGCTTCGTCGAACGTTGAAGCTTTGAGGAGGCAATCGTCTAGGTAAGGAAATATTACGACCCCTTGTTTTCTGAGGTAGGCTGTAACTACGGCTAGGATCTTGGAAAAAACACGGGAGGCCGTGGACAGTCCGAAGGGGAGAACCCTGTATTGGAAATTTGTGGAGCCAAGAGTAAAACGTAGGAACCATCTGTGGGACGGGTGTATAGTCACATGAAAATAGGCGTCCTGTAGGTCAAGGGCTGAAAACCAGTCGCCCTGCTCCAGCGCTGGGATTATAGTGGTGAGAGTGACCATCTTGAACTTTTGCTTTTTGATAAATTTGTTGAGCCGCCTGAGGTCGAGGATTGGTCGCCATCCCCCATTTTTCTTCTCTGTTAAGAAATAATGGGAGTAAAAACCCTTCCCTCTGTGTCGTTCTGGCACAGTTTCTACTGCTCCCAGTTGAAGGAGATGCTGCACTTCTTGGAAGAGTAGTCATTCGTGAGATGGGTCCCTGAAGCGGGACGGGGAGGGAGGGAGAGGAAGGGGATGGCATATCCAATTGTAACTACCTCTATAACCCACTTGTCGGATGTAATTTTCTGCCATTGATGAGAGAATGGTCGTAGGCGGTGTCCAAAGATAGGTGTGCCGGCTGAAGTGGGAACGCTGTTTTCTAAACCCTTGACCAATGCTTCAAATCTGCCTATTAGTTGGAGGGGGTTGCGGCGCCCCTGTAGAATTAGGACGACGACGCTGGAATCTTGGTCTTTGGTGTTGTTGTTGCTGTTGTTGCTCCTGTGGTCTATAGGAGTGTTGTGTAAATGCGGGGTAGCGTGGACGTTGATAAGGTTGGTATCTATATTGTCGTCTTCTGGTCGCAGGTGGCTGGAGACCTAGGGACCGGAGGGTTGCCCTTGCATCCTTCATCGAATGAAGCACGTCGTTCGTGGTGGAGGCAAAAAGTTTTTCCCCATCAAAGGGAAAATCTTCAATGGTGCTCTGAACCTCTCGAGGAAAGAAAGAGGAGGAGAGCCATGAACCCCGTCGCATGACCACTGCTGTGGCGGTCGACCTTGCTGCAGTGTTAGCTCCATCGAGGGCCGCTTGAAGAGCGGTACGTGATATGGTTTGTCCTTCGGAAACCAAAGCTGTGAATTGTTGTTTCTTCTGCTCTGGGATGTCATCAATAAAATCCATGAATTTATTATTGTTTTTGTGGTCATATTTTGCAATGACTGCAGTATAATTAGCTATGCGAAATTGTAGCGTCGAGGATGCATACACTTTATGGCCAAAGAGGTCCAAGCGTTTACTGTCCTTGTTGGCTGGAGTGGAGCGGGCGTACTGTTGTTTGGCCCTCTGGTTCGCTGCATCCACTACCAATGAGTTTGGTGTCGGATGGGTAAAAAGGAATTCAGAGCCCTTTGAAGGAATGAAGTACTTCCTGTCCGCTTGTTTACAGGTAGGTAGGCTCTTGGCTGGAGTCTGCCAGATGGATTTAGCGGGTTCTAAAAGGGCTTCATTGATTGGTAATGCCACTCTAGAGGAAGAAGAGGGCTGTAAGATGTCTGTTAGCTCATGCTGTTGTTCAGTGACTTCCTCCAAGTTAATTCTCAAGTCACTGGCAGCTCTTTTAAAGAGGTCTTGGAATTTTGCATAGTCATCCGACAGTGTTGGAGGAAGGGGAAGTAAGGCTTCCTCAGGCGTTACGTCGGGCTCTGCTGGAATAGGAGCAGGACTCAGTTGCTCCTGGAAGTGTGACGGTGCTGCCTGGTATCTTGTGTCACTGGCAGGTCCATCAAGTGGCGGTGCTAGACTGGTGTTGCGCCTGGTCGAGGTGCCGTAGCGCACGTGCTCTCGAGGGTACAATGCCCATGGTGCCCAACATTGCCATGGTGGTGGGTAGGGCATAGGTGGTGCCATCCAGGGGTTCACTCCCCATGGGGCAGGATCCTGAGAACAGGCTGAGGTAGTTTTTTTTGTAACCTCTGTTGATTGGGGTCTGGGAGTCTTGATATGGAGAAAAAACTGCCTGTGGATCAGCTTCCTCCTCACTGGAGGAAGGTTGTTCAGATCCTGACTCAGGCATTGGAGAAAAACAGGCATTTATCAGGGGAGACTGCAGAACAGGTGATACCAATAGATCTGCTGTCTGAGTGAATTGAAAAGGTGAGGCTACTGCGTGAGGTGAAAACTGTGGAGGAGGAGGTTGCCGTGAGGGAACATTCCTCTGAGCAGGGATTTTGCTTTTGATCTCCCTGTCAGCCTGTGCCGCGGTTGCCGGTGCTGTGGTCAGTGCCGGGGGGGCAACATCCGCGTGCAGAGGGTCAGGCAGGGTGGGAAATGTCGGCACCGCGTCTGTCGCGGTGCCGAACGGTGCCATAAACGAGGCAGGCAACTGAAAGCCTGTAGCCTCGGCACCAGAGCCTCGCGCCGCCGCCACAGCCTGAGGCGGCTTTCGTGCGGTGCCTGAGGAGCCCGGCTCTTCAAAAGTGCTGCGGCGGGGAAGCACGGGCAGGGAAACTGTTGACCTGCCTGAAGAACTCTTGTGCCTCACCAACTTCTTTGTTGGAGAGGGCTGCCCCTTTTTTGTAGATTTCTTCAGTTTTTTTGAAGGAGGGGGCTGTGGCGGGTAGCGGAGCCGTAGTCGGCACCTGGGTCTGAAACTGACCCGATAGACTTTTGCAGGAGGAGCAGTTTCAGTTTAAGCTCCCTGTCCTTCCGTGCCCTGGAACTGAGTTTGCTACAGTGGGCACATTTTTGGGGAATGTGGGTTTCCCCCAAGCACTTTATACATTGAGAGTGGCCATCAGAGAGCGGGATAGCGTCCTTACACGTAGAGCAGCACTTAAAGCCTGTGGAGCCAGGCATGGTAGAAGCGGCTGCGGCTGAGAGAATTTTTTTTTTTTTTATAACAGATAAAAGAACTAATGAACTACACTAACAAGAACTGACAACAAACTAACTACTAGAATAGGTAATTGTAGCAAGAGTGAGCGATTTCCTAACGAGTCTGCTGAGCTCCGTCTCAGGCTGGGGACGGTAGAGAAGGAACTGAGGAGGTTGGCCACGCATGCGTACTATTATCCTAGACTCACAGAGGGGGCAGCCTCTGCGCATGCGTTGCCAGTACGAGTACTGCTGCGAAAAATCTCCGAGCGAAGGCGCAGGGGCGCATCAACACCTGGAGTGGAGCACCCACAGGGACATCTCTCGAAGAAGAACTGGGAGCCTTTGAGGTGAAGCGTGACATGTTTTTTAGACTTTGCAGTAAATAGACTTTTCACTTTTGTTTGTTTGGTTTGGTACATTTAAACTAAGAACAGCTGCTGCAAAGAGCACTAGTTTTCAGCTCTTATGGAAGATATTACACAGTTAAGCATTAAAGGCATTGCAGCGGGCTGTGTAACCATGCCCATCAAATTCCAACTCATAAAACTCACTACATACTTGATTATTAGAGAGATTAGCAGAGACCCAGAGTTGAGCAGAAAATGTGTCAATTCTACAAACACTAATGGTATTTTGCACAGATCATTTCCAGGATCAGGCCCTAAGGCAGTTATATTATCCTCATGGGAGGTCACAAAGGGAAGTTGCCTCCTTGCAGATTAAGCTTCACCCAGATCAAAGATTTGAACCAGGGAAGATTTGAATCAGGATCTCAGCCTGTATTCTGGTGAGCTCATTTACAGGACCATCCTAGAACAAATAATACAAGGACATAACATAATGTTACCTCTTGATCTGAGTAGTTAACCAATATTCAGGGACTTGTGGGCTGTTTCTATTAGGAGGAAAAAGTGATGGTGGATTTTCTTTGATGTAATCCTGTTTGTTTAGAAAGAATGTACACAAAGTTGTTTTTTCCTGAACACTGTAGGACTCAAAGAGGAGACAGTTTCCTTGCTCAGTATCCCAAACCTCTTTTCCCAGCCAGCACTCTATCCAAAAAGCTTTCTCTCAGGGACATGCTACTAGTGTTTCTCTAGCTGTCCTTGGCTTTCTACTGCTCTCTCTGTCTGCTTTGGTGGTGCTTCTGGCTGTATCTGTTCTCTCACACGTGCACCAAAACAAAACCCATCTGCTCACATAGATCAGTTCCTGACTGGCCTGTGTTTTGGGTAGTGGATCCTTTAGTTTCAGATATCTTACTTCAAAAGCAATTTAACTGCTTCTTACATTTATCCCGAATGAAGGATGGCTGCTATGTCCACCAGCTTCAATGAAGTTTCAGTCAGCTCCCAGCATAAGACTCTACTCCCAGTCTCATCTCCTCTCATCATCCCACTGGAGTCTAAATTGTGACGCCCTGGATGACCCATCCCAAACAGAAAACCCCATCTCCCCAATACCTCCTCCTGTGGTCCTTATGGATAACTTTGGGTTTAGTCCTAGGACCCAACTGCATCCTATACACCACTTAATTTATTCATGTCAGTACTGTATGGGTCCCTCCCAAGATTTATCCAGCCTAGTGCTCCTACCTTTTCTCCTAGGATTGTGGAACCAGACCAGGTCCCCTCTCTTGAAAGTTTCCCATATGAACTTACGTCATACAGCCGTTTCATTTTGTTAGAAGCTATCCTCAAATTTTCTCTAGCACAAGGGTGAGCTGGATTGTAGGCTTTCTACATAATAGTCCAAATTCCTTTGCTTTTCTTCAGGAACTCCACATATGAGTTTTTCTGGGGTCCCCACAAGGAGTGCTGGTGTACCCTTTGTACTCTCATTGACTGCTGTTCCATAAGCCATCAAAAATAATGGGATATGCTGGTCCCAGTCCCTTTGTTACTGTTCTGCAAAGGTAGCCAGCTGAAACTGTAGAATCCAATTGAACCTTTCCACCATGCGATTGGATTGTGGATGCGCAGGGGTAGTGCAAATTTTGTGGATCCCTAGAATTTCATAAACCTATTGAATCACTTTGGATTCAAAGTTTATTCTTTTGATCTGTATGTAACTCTCTTGAGACCCCAAATCAGGTGAAGAATTCATTCACTAGAGCCTCTGCTACTTTTTTAGCCTTTTGGTTCCTTATTCAGAAAGTTTCAGGCCATTCTATAAAGCAGTCTATGTGTATCAGCTAATACTGACTGCTAGACTGTGTCTCAGGTACAGCCCCAAACCCATCAACAGCAATGCACTCCACTGGTGCCTCATAAGACAGTGCTGCATAGGAACTTTCCTCCATGCCTTAGGAGAACCCTTCTTTGCAATGCAAGTGTAATATTTCCTGCACCAATTTTCTACATCCTGCTTGCATTTTACCCAGTAGAAATTCTCTCAGCTCAGCTAAGGATTTTGCAACCTCAAAATATCCAGCAGTTTTAATATTATATAACCATGGAATATCCATCTCCAAGGTACCTGGTACAATTAGCTGATACTTGTACCTTTTGGCTTTTTCCATCTATACCATATTTCATCTTTAAATGTCAAGATTTTCCACTGTGGCCAGAAAGCTTTTACTGTGGCATTCTGAGGGGATATGACATTTCCAGATAGCTGCATTTGCCAATTGATTTTCCAATCACACACTATTGTGATAGCAGGACCCTCTCATTGAGAAGCTTTTAGCTGTTCTGGAGTCCATTCTTGCAACCCCACATCCACTGTTCCAGTGGGTGAATGAGGAACATCTGCACTTCTACAAATTATAGGCAGAGAGGAGATGACCATCTCTTCATGAGCAAACTCATTCCCTTGACCAACTGATTTGTTGCTGTCCTGCTGAGGGCAGTTTTTGCAATTAGCCTCCCAAAAAGGTCATCTGGACGAGGGATCAGCATTACCACGCCTATGTCCAGGCCTGTGTTCCCTGTTTTTCCAACCAGCTGGCAAGCTTCCCCTTAAGATTTCTGAATCTAAGGAGCCATTACAGGGAATGCATGGTTTGTCCTGACCACAGAGTTTCTCTCATATAAATAATGGTGAAAATGTCCTACAGATTTAACCACTGCCAAGAGTTCCTTTTAAATGATGCAATAATTTCTCTCCAGAGAAGTGAGATGTTTGCTGTAATAAGCCACCACCCTCTCAGATCCTTTGTGTTCTTGTGTCAATACTTCCTCCAAACTGTAAGCACTAGCATTAGTGTCGAGTATGAAAGGGGTTTTGAGACACAGGTAGGCTAAGACAGGATCAGTCACAACTCCCAGCATAAAAATAGATAAAACCAAAACAATCAAAATCATCATACACATCATTAGACATTTAAAAACCCAACACATTGGGTAGAAGCTTTAAACACTGGAATGGGTTACCTAGGGAGGTGGTGGAATCGCCTTCCTTAAAGGTTTTTAAGGTCAGGCTTGACAAAGCCCTGGCTAGGATGATTTAGTTGGGGATTGGTCCTGCTCAGGGGCGGCTCCAGGCACCAGCGCAGCAAGCGCGTGCCTGGGGCGGCAAGCTGCAGGGGACGGCCTGCCGGTTGCTGTGAGAGCGGCAGTCAGGCATCCTTCGGCGGCATGCCTGCGGGAGGTCCGCCAGTCCCGTGGTTTCGGCGGCAATTCGGCAGTGGGTACGCCGAAGCTGCGGGACCGGCAGATCACCCACAGAAATGCCGCAGAATCCGTGTGACTGTGGACCGCCCACAGGCATGCTGCCAAAGGCCACCTGACTTCCATGCTTGGGGCAGCAAAAAACATAGAGCCACCCCTGGTCCTGCTTTGAGCAGGGGGTTGGACTAGATGACCTCCTGAGGTCCCTTCCAACCCTGATATTCTATGATTCTAAGCAGAAATGTCTGATAAAATGACAGCTGGGGGTTAATTTATTTGAAAAAATTACTAGCTGTACATCTAATAATTTTGACATAAAGCAGTCTTAACTAAAGAAGACTGAGTAAACCATTATGCTGATGCTTCAAACAGTAACAGAAACTGCTGAAGACAGCTCTTCAGAAATATTGTACAGTTCTCATAAAAACATTAATAGGTCTATGGTAACAAATGACATTCATAGCAGTGCATCTCTCATTCCTCATTTTCTGTGAGATAACCACAGGCTCCTTTAAACTATCTGGCCCACTATTCTGAACATACAAACCACTGTGTACCAGATAAGTATAGCTATTCAAATACCTTTGCTGATCCATCAGTCCAAGCAACACAGTATTTATTTGGAATAGGTTGGGAAGGAGCTCCATTAGAAAGAGAAAATTCAGACTGCAATTCAAGAAACTTACTCTACCATCTATACATTGTGCCATATGAACCAGCGGCTGTGTGGTCTAATGGTTATTGAAGGGGACTAGGAATCAAGACTCCTGAGTTACAGTCTCTGCTATGTCACTGAATATTTTTTGTCACCAAGTTCTCTGTGACCTTGAGCAAATCAATCAGGCTCAAATTTTCAGAGCTTTCCCCTAACTTTAGGTCTCTGTTTTCTGGGGGCCAGCTGTTTTCTGGGGGCCAACTGAGGCACATAAAATTAATTGACAGTTTCTGAAACTATTGTCCTTAACCTCTGTGTCTGTTTTCTCATCTTTATAATGCAGATAATACATTCAGTGGGGATGTCAGGAGACTTAATTATGTTTGTAAAACACTTTGCTATCTTCAGATTAAAGGTGCAATAGAAGTGCAAAATTGTATTGTCAAAGGATTGTTGCCTTGCTTTCAAATACATGCAGTACTCTGCATATTCACTTAAAAATGCTCACTTGCTCATTTATGAACACATGCTCACTTGGGCCCAATCCTAAACTTTTTCAGTTTTGCTAGAATGAGGACTGCAGCACCGTGACCATACTCAGCTGCAGTAACTGGATCACTGACAACTCTGCTAGCTATAACAAAAGGGTATTCTCCTCAATCACAGTTAAGAAATGAAAAGTTTTTATCTGCTCTTCTCCCCTCTCACTTTCCAAGATCATGTGTGTATGTCTTCTCCTTCATGTTATCGCCATGATACTGAAAAACACAAACCATAGATTAAACCTAGTAGTCATTTTTCAGATTATTCCTTCTAGCAGCAAACTCCTGCCCCCATACCTTATGTACTGGGCTGGGATAATCGGTCTATCTGATTGCCAATGCAAATTTGCAACACACTGTAATTACCTGGGTGTTTTAATCACAGTCCATGTTTACTGTGGCACTATCACACAGTTTATGAACTTCAGTCTTTTGATTGTCACCTGTCATTTCATCAGTAAGGCTGGCAATGAGATTCCAAATGGAGACTTTGATAAAATAATTATGTAGATTTGTCAGACTATGTAAAATAAATGGAAGGCTTAATCCTCCCATTGCAGTTGATAGTAAAATTCCCATTGATGTCAATGGGAGCAAGATTGGGCCTGCACTTATTAGACTTATAAAATATTATTTTCACTCCCTGTACAATGTTTTGCTTCACTGGTGATGCTGTTTGAGCTTCAGACAGTTGTTTAGCTTTCTCAAAGCTCTGCATTTAATATGGTCAAAGAGAGTAAACTTGGACAATTATCTAGAGACACTAATAACAAAACCTCTTTAGAGGAAAATGTTCAGTATTTTTTAAATTGAGTGCTAACCTGGATTAATATACAGTATATGGTATCTTTAAGATACAATTAAAACAACTACATTTCCAAAGTTAGGAGCTAAGGATTAGATCCACAAAGGGATTTAGGCACCTAGCTGCCACTTTAGGCATTTAAGTCCAAAATTTACTCAAAACCCCCACTCAGCAGTTGTCTCACCTGTAGGCATCTAAACTCTCTTGGTGCCTAAGTTTTATTGAAAAATTCCCCTAGACACCTAAATGTCTGTTGGTGGGCATGCACTTAGTCACCTCAGTCCTGATGCCCCGTGCCTAACTCTCACCTAAGCCCTGTTGGGTCCATCCAGTAGGCATGCTCAGAGGTTGTTTAAAGGGGGAAAGGTAGTAGTGCCACTACCCCTTATTCTTCATAGTTAGAGCACTCACTCAGGATGTGGGAGACATGGGTTCAGATTCCCACTTTAGCTGAGAAAACTAGGGACTTGAATCTGACTTTCCACATCCCAGGAAAGTGTTCGAACCACTGGGCTATAAAGCCATTTTATTGACCAATGAATATTTAATACAAAGTTACAGAGGGTCCTGTGGCACCTTTAAGACTAACAGAAGTATTGGTAGCATAAGCTTTCGTGGGTAAGAACCTCACTTCTTCAGATGCAAGTA
>NW_020664419.1:46505889-46578629 GCF_002925995.2 Terrapene triunguis | reverse complement strand
GATTATCACTTCAAAAGTTTTTTTTCTCTTACTTAATTGGCCTCTCAGAGTTGGTAAGACAACTCCCACCTGTTCATGCTCTCTGTATGTGTGTATATATATCTCCTCAATGTTTCACTCTATATGCATCCGAAGAAGTGGGTTGTAGTCCACGAAAGCTTATGCTCTAATAAATTTGTTAGTCTCTAAGGTGCCACAAGTACTCCTGTTCTTTTTACTGGGAAAGATGAGACTTTATCTCAGCTATGGGTTAGATACCTCTGGCTGAAGGGACACGAGGTGGGGATCTGGGCATCAATTATTTGTTTTTAATGTTTATATGAAAATGTTTTGTAAAACAGCACAAATGTATCATGATCAGTGGAACTGGAGTCAGAGGGCCCATGTTTCCCAGATGTTCTGTTATTAATAGGACAACATTGGAATGGGGAATGGGGGGAGTTAGGCTAGAAGCAACTCAGCCACATAGACAGAGCAGTGCACAGGGTTTAATAAACTTTCACTTGTTCAACTTTAACTGCATTCAGCTTCACACTTTGTGAATGAAGAGACACTGCCATGCCAGAGAGCTAAACCCGAGGGAACAATGATGAGGCCAGGAGGACTGAGGGATGCTTTTCGGGTGAGGATGATCTTCCAACAGAGAGACTGTGGAGGTTGCCATTGGTAAAAGCAGAGTTGTGCTCAAGCGGAAAGGGTTGGAATGGCTGTCCTGGTAGAGGTACAGAAAAGGACCATAAAAGAGTCTGGGTGTGGTGGAAGATGATGGAATATGGTATATGTTACATCAATGGATGAGATGTCTTGGGATTTTAAAGACTACTTGCACTGGGGTGATAAATGGACTATGATTTGGGACTTATGTTTTGGACTATTTGCACAATGTTTTTGTATTAAACTAGCCCCAGTATGGGTATTCTGAAGGCAAGAGAGTTACTGGGGACTCTGAAAAGGGAAACTGAGTCAGGCACCAGTCAGGCCTTGACCTGTTGCAGGAGGGCACCCAAGGAGGGGCCATGCTATGACATGGTCTAATTAATCACCAGTAGGAGAGAAATAATTTGATGCAAATATATATTCCACTCTTGGCTTCACATGGCATACATCTATTCCTGTGGGAATGGTCCAACTAGTTCTCATGAATGAAGTAATAAAAAGAATGATTTAAAATTTGACTAATAAAAATCATTTGCATATTTCTATAGCATCAGCAATAACCCACTTGTGGATTTTTTCAATTAAATAAGTTCCAAGAATTTGCTGTATTTTAAAATAAGTTAATAAAAAAGACTTCTTAATAGAGTAGCAATATTTTACCTACCAGGACAAACAGCATGAAATGTTCAGCTTCTTGCTGATTTGTCATAGGTAGTATTATGGCCTGCATTGCACTAACAATAGGACTAAGCCAAATAAATCTCTGTGGCCAAAATCTATTACTGTGAATTAGCTCTTGGCCCCAGGCAAGACAGAATGAATTATTTGTAACTTATAGAGATAATAGAAGACACATATGGACAAGACTACTGGTGAGCAAACCTTTTTGGGGCCGTGTAAGCTGATAGAGCACTGACTACAGTTCCCTAGCCAAGTCTTGCATAGATAAGGCTTTCTCATGAACTTGCGTTGCCAGAAGAATTAAAATGAAATTGAAATGAAATAATTTTATAGAAGAGAAAGGGTCCAATTTGGTTAAACAAAACCAGTCTCAAAAACTTATTTTCCAATTTTACTTTCCATTGAGTTCCTTGATCAACCTTCATGCTGCCAACCTCCTGCCTTTTCTACCCCTAACAGGGAACATGTTTCTTACTAATTCTCCAGCTTCACAGCACTTGGCGTCCATTAATTTTATATTTTTACACTTTGATTTTCAGTCAGTGCCCAGCAGTCTAACTTTGTTATTATTATTTATTATTTACCGTGACATCAGTTGACTCTAATCATGATTGGCACATGCACAAACACAGAAACATATATTATTTGAGATCTAGACATACAACAAAAGAAATAAGGGTGATAAGATCATGACTAGTTATTCTTTGTCTTTATTTAGTTCCCTTCACCCCACCCATTTTAAAATACAGTTTCTTATTGTCTTGACAGGTTGACTTGTTTTCCTATTATTTTGCTACACAGGAATATTAAGAATCCAGTCTCTGAGCTGTGCTGGCAGTTATTCATCATACCAAATGTATTTTACTTACTATAATAAACACATCTGACCTAGCAGACAAAGGGAGGACATCTGAGTACAAAGCACCATTTCCTCAGTCACTTTTTAGGGAGTAACACTTTAATGGAGGGGTATTTCTCAGAGCAAAATTATTGAGATCTAGACTTTCAACCATCAATAGTAAATGTCAAGCATCATTCATAAATGTTGTGACTTTGTCTGCTGTGAACTACCTTTGTGGTTATTCCAAGACTATTATTTAAATAGTGGACACCAACAGTCAAAATAAACTTGCTGTGAGTCTTTTGAACTCTCTTAACTGGAAGGCTTACATGCAGTGTGCAAATTATATTCATCCCACTTCTCCATTATTGGCTTGATTTTTATTGCTGATTACAAGAAAATATATGTATTAAAATCACACCACGAATCACTTGCAAACTGAAAGCTATTAGAACTCCATCACATGGTTATGGGTAAGATACTTATTATACTGAGTCATCATTTACACTCTGATAATTAAAAAAAAAAAATGCTTAACCACTTCATTTTTAGTACCTGGTGATAATGATCTTGGTTTGGTGCATTAGAAAATGAAATGAAGTACATTAGTAAATTTCACTTAACATCTTGGCTTTTCTGATGAGATACAATTAGCAAGTAACTGCTTAATTATGCACCAGTGCTCTAGTTAATTGCAAAGCCAAACTTCAGAAACTGCATTTCTAATTGTGAAAATGTGTGCAAAATTTGAAATCTTTTCTATCCATGCCCCTTTTATATTAATAGCTATCATTAGTATACAGAAACAATTAACATTAACAGGAGGCATGGTTCTAGTAAAGTATCTAGTCTTTTTACTGAATAAAACAGGATTTCAGCAAGTCATTTCTTACAAGATATCCCTGTTTGTAACTTGTTTGCAGGTATATTAGAAAGATCCTCCACTGTAAATATTTGAAGCAATTCTACCTTTGCAAGAAAGCGTATTTTTGCTCACTTTATGAAGCATCTTGCTTAATGGGATTATTCAATTATTTGATGAATTCAAATAAAATGCTCCATTCCTTCTGGCAAAAGATTGTTACAGATAAACGACTACCCACGTTGCCTGCAAACGATTGGCTAGGCTAGGCCAATTTCCTGACTGCTCTGATTAGCTCTGTGTAATTTGGCATAGTTGCTTCCTGGTATGATTTAATCTAATTTAGAGTCTTTAGCAAGATTTCTTTTAAATAACAAATCAATTAATTAAGGTCTTTATGTAAAATGCCCAGAAATTAATATGACCAAGAATAATACTGGCATCTGGCACTGTAGGTCGCTTCATGGCTGTCATTTTATTATGTCAATGAACTGGCTCTACTTCTAGTCTGAGTAGTTGTGTAATCATCGGTGAGACTGATGCAAAGTCCTCCTTAGATGATTTCCTAATTTTAAGAGAAAAAATATTGTTGGAAAGATGTATGTTCCTCTGGGCAGTGAGAATGTCTTCAGTGAGACTACTCGTGTAACTGGCCACCTGTTCAAGTAAGGGGTACAGCCTGTCTCTTCTGAAAAGTAACACACATGCACTGAATGCAAATGTGAGAGAATGAATAATAATCTGATACTGATGATGGCTAAATCTAACACTCTATAGGAGAAAGAAAGGCAGGACTCTAATTTATCATTCTCTCTAATGATGTGAGGCCAGACTTGTTAGGATCTGTGATTGTTGTTTTGTTCTTTTTGAGTGGATTACTGTGACTGGATATATGCACCCTTTGTGGCCCACCCACAGGAGGCCTTGTTGCTCTGCTGCACTGTGCTCCAGGAAACCGTTTGCTGTGAGGAAAAGAGCAGCTATTTGGGGAAGCAGTAAGATCTAGTCCTCCAGCAGCAAGAAAGGCTGGGAATCAGGAATAGCCAATCAAGGTCCAGCAGGCTGAAACAAAAGTCACTCCTTGCTGTCAGCATGTCAGTTTCTGGCTGGAGCCAGAGGAATAAAGAGGAATGTTACCTAGGCTGCAGCCAGAGGTACCAGGCCAGGCCAGAGCCCATTACTGACCGCAATCAGGGGCTAAGAAGAATCCCTGCTGATTCAATCACAGAGAGGGAATTTGACTCAGAAAGGGTAAGAAACTATTGGGTTTATAATTGGCCCTGATGTGCAAGGAACCGTTGCTATTTTTGAGCTTGTTATACCCCGGAAGAGGTTTTAAACTGTGGGAGCCAAGTCACCGAAGACTCACAGAGGCAGGCTGACAGCCTGCAGGGGGCACTGGTAGCTGAAGAGAATGGCAGCACTGTAACCGGACAGCCAGGTTGTGCTCAAGAGGTGAGTGCAACCCACCCACTTACTCTGACAGAACAGTGTTTTGTAACTGTGATATATTTGGTGGCAATCATAAATGGTTTCTATATATTAAAGAGTGGTTCATTGGGCAGAATGAAGAATGCTAACATCACTGAACAGGATGTATTTGGTAACTGCAATCTGTTGATCAAAAAAACCTTCAGTCGTTGTGGGGTGAATTCCACTGTTGCCCAAAAATGGATTTTAGGTACCCCCAGAATGGCTAACCTATTGCCCCTTCAGTGTTTCAATTCTCTGCTGTTGCTCATCACAAGTGTGCTGCAGCTGTTTAATTCAGAGCACATCCTTTCATGCATTTGCTTGTAATGTAAAGTTTTTGGCTTGAAGCCTAGCCTTTTCCTTGAGACTGGACTTCAGCTGCCAGTCCAGCTGGAAGGGCTGGGGTGGCTGGCCTGGAAAAAGGACAGGATATGAAGAGCCAGAGTAGGGTGGAAGATGCCAGAGTGTGGTAGTATGTGTGATGTTGCAGGACTGTTGTGTGATTTTTTTAAGGACTGTATGCACAGGTGGTGATAAATGGACGATGTTTTGGGACTTTTGTTATGGACTATTTTGTTCTATGTTTTTGTAATAAACTGGCCTCAAAGAGGGATATTATTGAGGCAAAAAAGCCTGGGTGGAGTTACTGGGGATTCTGCAGAAAGGAAACTGAAATAGGTGCACTTGTTTGCTGCAGCCTGCCACTGGAGGACATTCCAGGAGGGACCACCCTATGACAGTCCTCCTTATTTCTATCTGTAATGTCAGTTAATAGTTGGATTATCTATCCCTGAAAGGGTCTAAGGATCTGATCCAAACTCCACTGAAGTCAATGGAAGAACTCCTATTGATTTCAATGGACTTTGGATGATGGCCTAAAAGACTAGAAGAAGGATGATGCATTAAAGTAAAAGTCAGGAGTCGCTGTTCCTGGATCAGTCAAGCCACTTGAACACTATGTTTGTCAGTTACTCCATTCCTCCATTTGCAAAATGGGGATATTTCTTATATCAGAAGTGTTTGTGAGGTCTAATTAATTAATTGCTCTGGATGGAAGGCACTATAGGAGCACAAAGTATTATTATTTTTTAAATGACAAAATCATCCAAAGCACACGATTTAGTGGTGATGGGGGACTTCAAATGCCCAGACATCTGTGGGGAAAATAATACAGCAGGGCACAGATTATCCAACAAATTCCTGGAATGCATTAGAGATTATTGCAGACGGTGGAGAAAGTGACTAGGGGAGAGGCTGTTCTAGATTTAATTCTGACAAATAGGAAGGAACTGGTTGAGAATTTGAAGGTGGAAGGCAGCTTGGGTGAAAGTGATCATGAAATTGTAGAGTTCGTGATTCTAAGGAATGATAGGAGAGAAAACAGCAGAATAAAGAGAATGGATTTCAAGAAGGCAGACTCAGAGAACTGGTAGTTAAGATCCCCTGGGAAGCAAGTCTAACAGGAAAAAGAGTTCAGGAGAGTTGGCAGTTTTTCAAAGAGACACTGTTAAGGGCAGAAGAACAAATTATCCCAATATATAGGAAAGATAGGAGCTATAGTAAAAAATGGCTTAAGCAGGAGATGTTCAATGACCTGAAACTCAAAAAAGAATCATACAAAATGTAGAAACTAGGCCAAATTAGGAAGGATGAATATTTATATAATATACAATATATAAAAACCACAAGAATATAGGGACAAAATTAGAAAGGTCAAAGCCCAAAATGAGATTAAACTAGCTTGGAATATAAAGGCTAACAAGAAAATACTTTATAAATACATTAGAAGCAAGAGGAAGACTAAGAAAAGGGCAGACTCATTACTCAAAGAGAAGAGAAAGACAATAACTGAAAATGCAGCAATGGCCGAAGTGTTAAATGCCTTTTTGTTTCAGTTTTCACTACAAAGGTTAGCAGTGATTGGACGACTAACATAATGAATATCCGTGTAAATGGGGAAGGATCTGAGGCTAAAATAGGGAAAGAACAAGTTAAAAATTACTTAGACAAGTTAGATATCTTCAAGTCAGCGGGGCCTGACAAAGTACATCCTAGAATACCTAAAGAACTGGCTGAAGAGATCTCTGAGCCATGAGCAATTATCTTTGAGAACTAGTGGAGGACAAGAGAGATCCCAGAGGAGTGGAAAAGGGCAAATATAGTACCTATTTATAAAAAGGGGAATAAGGACAACCCAGGGAATTATAGACCTGTCAGCTTAACTTTGGTACCCAGAAAGATATTGGAGCAAATAATCAAACAATCAATTTTTAAGCCTCTAGAAGATAATAAGGTAATAAGTAACAGTCAACACGGCTTTGTCAAGAACAAATCATGTCAAACCAATCTAATATCCTTCTTTGACAGTTTAACAAGCCTTGTGGATGGGGGAAATGAGTAAATGTGATATATTTCAAATTTAGTAAGGCTTTTGATACTGTCTTACATGACTTTCTCATAAACAAACTAGGGAAATATAGCATAGACAAACCTACTATAAGGTAGGTGAACAACTGGCTGGAAAACCGTACCCAAAGTAGTTATCAATGGTTCACAGTCAAGTTGGAAGGGCATATCGAGTGACGTCCCACAGGGATCTGTGCTGGGTCCAGTTCTGTTCAATATCTTCATCAATGATTTGGATAATGGCATAAAGAGTACATTTATAAAGTTTGTGAATGATAGCAAGCTGGGAGGGGTAGTAAGCACTTGAAGGACAGGATTAGAATTCAAAATGATCTTGACAAACTGGAGAAATGGTCTGAAATAAACAGGATGAAATTCAATAAGGATAAATGCAAAGTACTACACTTAGGAAGGAATAATCAGTTGCAGAAATTCAAAATGGGAAATCGTCACCTAGGAAGGAGTACTGCAGAAAAGGATCTGAGGGTTATAGTGGATCACATACTAAATGAGTCAACAATGTAATACTGTTGCGAAAATGTGAACAGCATTCTGAGAGGAGGAGTGTTGTCAGCAAGACACAAGATGTAATTCTTCCACTCTACTCAGCACTGATAGGACCTCAGATGGAATGCTGTGTCCAGTTCTGAGCACCACACTCTGAGAAAGATGTGAACAAATTGTAGAAAGTCCAGAGGAGAGCAACAACAACGATTTAAGTTCCAAAAAACAAGATCTACAAAGAACGATTGGAAAAAAACCCCACCTTGGTTTGTTTAGTCTGGGGAAGAGAAGTCTGATGGCGGACATGATAACAGTCTTCATGTACCCAAAAGTTTGTTATAAAGAAGAGGGTGATAAATTGTTCTCCTTAACCACTGAGGACAGGGCAAGAAGTAATGAAGAATGAACTTAAACTGCAGCAAGGGAGATTTAGGTTAGACATTAGGAAAAACTGCTTAAATGTAAAGATAGTTAAGCACTGGAACAAATTACCTAGGGAGTTTGTGGAATCACCATCATTGGAGGTTTTTAAGAACAGGTTAGGCAAACCCCTATCAGGGATGGTCTAGATAGTACTTAATCCTGCCTCAGTGCAGGGGACTGAACTAATTGACCTATCAGGCCCCTTCCAGTGCTACATTACTATGATTTCTATTATTATAACTCCTACTTTATTTTAAATATTGTAGACACTCTTGTAATGCAGAAGAATGTGTGATAGGTGCAGTGTTAGGAAGTGTAGAGATTGTGCTTCTCCAGATGACTGCTGGTGCATTACAGGCCCTGACAGAGCAGACTAAGACAGAACAGAATAATTATAGCTATTTGTTTTGAGGAAAATACTTAGAACAATGTAGGACAGTGTAAGAATTAGTTATATATTCCCCCATCAGTGTGCATGGCACTATATTTATTATAGTGATATGGATGTTATGGTGAAGAATGTGGATGCAATAAGGAACTGCAGAGTGTGCCTCTCAGTAGTTTATTTAAATAATTTATTCATGATTGAAATTTCACTGCTGAATAGTGAAGAAAGGGACAATGACTGTTTTGTGCCACATCTTGCAAGACTGAAAAATGTGATATAGGTGGAATGATGAAAATACTCATCTCACTAGCCAGGGTGTGGCTTTGAGGCTGGGAGTAATGCAGCTGCTTTCTGGAGACAGATAGATCTCAACTGGGAGCAGCTGAGTCAATGTTCTGCATACCACCTCTCCTTCACTTTCTCTTTGCCCTGTTTTGCTTTCAGCATGTGAGGGCTGCTGCTTCATTCTTTCTGCTCCCCTCCACCCTCCTTCAGGCCCCATGTTCATGGCTGTGGTAGGGGAGTAACATGCTGCAACTATTCCTGGGCTCACAGACCTGTCTGGCCTATTACTGATGTCATGGCTGGGAGAGCGGGGAGGGCAAGTGTCCTGGTGCTGGTGCTGGGTGATTGTCTCCTGTTTCGTGGTGTTGGAGCATAAGGGGGTTTGTTACAATTTGCTGTCTAGATGGCGTAGCCATTGTTAGTTCCCTGTTTCAGTCCTCCCCCGACCCCAACCCCATCCTGCCCTTTCCCACCCTTAATCTAGTTGCTGGATCTCTAGTGAGGCTCGGGCTTGGCTGAACACCAGTTTTGGGATCTGGAAGGGATTTTTTCCATGTGGTAAAATCAGGAAAACTGCTGTGTGGGTTTTTTCCCCTTCTACGTATCATCCAAGAGGTCTATTTCGTGTGATTTAAATTACAACTGCCACCACTTTGGTAGATTCCACTGATGTTGGTGAATTGGAAAGTGTCCAAGTGAGATTATCTAGGCATTGGTCCTAGTCACAGTTTTTCATTGACGGGGATATGCCTCTGTGTGTCACACAGCTTTTGTCACCACCTCATCTTATCTCTCCTACCCTCTGTGTGGTGGAGGGGAGTGGGTCAGGACTTTTGCTTCCACTCAGGCTCCCTGAGCTGCCTGAGAAGGTACAGGGGTCATGGTGTTCACACTCACCCTCGGGGTGAGAGTACACTGGGGCCATTGATACCCGCTGAGAATAGCATGGGATCAACTCTTGCAGGTAGTGTAGGGTAGTTACACATTTGGAATAGCTGTGGGCTTTGCATTTAACCATGCTATGGTGTTTGTGTCTTATATTTTCCATAAAAAATGACAAAGAGTCCTGTGGCACCTTATAGACTAACAGATGTACTGGGGTATAAGCTTTCGTGGGTGAATACCCACTTCGTCGGATGCGTGACGAAGTTGAGTTGGTGGAGCACATTGACATGCATCTGACGAAGTGGGTATTCACCCACGAAAGCTTATGCTCCAATACGTCTGATAAGGTGCCACAGAACTCTTTGTCTAACACAGCTACCCCTCTGATATTTTCCATGTTCACATCAAATGTAGATGATGAAACTCCATCTCTTGAAGTCTTCAGATCAAGACTTGCATGCCTTTCTGGAAGATTTGTTTTAGTCAGACCTAAATAATTGGCCTAAATGAAGGAGACATGGTTGAAAAATCTGTAGCCTGTCAGAAGGTCAGATTAGGAGTACGTTTACATGGCATTTTTGAGTGAGCCACCCGGCTAGGTTCAACAGATTTGGGCTAGTAGGGCTGGTGCTAGTGCTCTAAAAATAGCTGTGTTGACAGCATTTTTATGTTGCGACTTGGGCTTTGAGGGAAGGCAGTAGGCTTTGGAGCCTGAGCCTCAACTTCAAAGGACTGTCTATTCAGCTATTTTTAGAGCACTAGCATCAGCCCTGCTAGTGTGAATCTGTCAACCAGAGCTCCTAAATGCTATATAGACAGAGATCATCTAATGGCCTATGAAAAGCTCAGCAGTCAACAACTGTTAATCATGATAGTTTCCAAAGGACAGGTTGCGTGGCTGGTTTATTGCTAGGCTATTTGGAATAAGAAGGGTGTTTTTGAAAGCATCATGGGAATTAGTTCCTTTGCCATCTCTAAGGCAGAGTTTTTGTTGGCCAGTAATAGCAGTGCCTGATAACCAGATAGAAGATGCTACGGTACTGTGATGATGCAATCAGCAGCTGTGAAGGGGCTTCGAGCAGGCAACAAAAATGAAACTGTAACAGTAGCTTATTGCAAAAGTGAATTTCTACCAAAATTACCCAAACAAACCAAAATCAGCTGTCAGTGAAGTCCTATTTGCCCTTTTGTCCCCAATCAGAGAGTCTGCTGAAACCGTTTAGACTGAGAAAGTGCACCCATTTAAAAACAAGTTGAATGAGTTGGTGGAGCACATTGTTTCCTATGCCCCTTATCTGGCTTGTGCTGATCTTCCACCTTTTACTTTAAAACCCATTTCTTCTTCTGTGCTTGAATGATGGAACTCATTTTAAGGTGTTATTCACAAATCAGTATTTGCCATCAATTACCATATAGTGATATCTGAGAATTATACTTATTTTCCTGTACTTGGAATAGGCAATTCCATAACTTTGTGGTCATTGGGACTCCACATGGGCACAGGGGTCCATCTGCACACCACTGGTTATAGGATCAAAACCTAAATTGCTTGTCTACCATTTTCAGGCAAAGGTAACCTGGATACAGAAAGTTGCTATCTACAAAGTTATGCAGATGGAAAGGCAAAAGATAGGATTCCTCCTGTATTGTAATTGCATGTTGAAGAGTTGGTATCCTTACTTGAGCATGGTTTTTCAAATTTTTTATAATAATTGCAGGGTCACTGAAAAGAAGGTTCCCGTGGTGTATAATTTTCCTGCATCTGTAAATCACTTAGCAATGCATAATTCTGTATGGAAATAATATGCAGTTAATAATAATACATTTCTGGTATCTGTCAACAGTGGTGTTATAAACGCCTCATAAAACACAACATAATTAAAGCTATAATTTAATGATTGAGGTCAACTCATTCAAATAAACATATCTAAAATATAATTCCAGACATGTGCCCAAAGCTTTGCCACATAGAAAAGTCTTCAAGCGCCATTTGAAAGAGGCTAATCTCATGCTGTTGTGAGGATCTAGAAGCAAAGCATGCCAAAGATGTGATGCTACAAAATAAATGAATGGGTAGTATCTAGTCTTATCCTATATACTCCTTTAGATCAAAAGCCCCATTTCTTCCTATCTGTGATGACTAAGATTGCCTAGAGGGTGTCAAAAGCTTGTAAGGATACTCAGGAATCCAGTTATTTAGGGTTTTCAACATTAAAACTAAAACCTTATACTCAAGCCACATAAAAGACAGATACTGCAGACAATTAAGCAGCAGGTAGGCAGCATCATCTCTGCTTGTTCCTAACTCCTGGTAATTCTGCTGTCATAATGCACACTAACTACATTAGCCTCTTGTGTAGCCCAATTTAAAGCACAGGTCCCAAAGGTACACATTACAAGAGTGTGAGAGAAGTTCAATCTGATGATATAAACTAATAAAATAACCTTGACAATGGTAGGTACCTTATTATTTTATTAATAGTAAAGGAACATGCTCAGTCTGCATGCTGTATTCACCCTCTTAAATACTGAAGAGATGCCCCCACTCTGGGGCACTAGGACTCAGGTGGTGCCTCCCATCCACTTTTGCCCCTCCACCATATGGCCTTGGGGGGGGGGGCTGCAGAGAGGAGCCAGCCAAGGACTTCAGCTGGTAGCTGCAGAAACAGCCAAAGCGGGGACCTTCGGGCATTCAGATAACTTTCTACAATTTTGACTGCACTTTCTCTGTCCTGCGCTGACTGGCTGTTTGCTCCAACATCCTTGCCCCATCCCTCAGTCTCTTCACCTTAGTTTCACGCCACACATGCTCTTCTTACCCTCTCCTCCCCTGCCTTCTCCCTCTTCCATTCCCTTTTCTTTCCATTTAGCATATCCCCTCCTAACTAAACTCACTTGTGACAGGGTTAGGCTACCCCTTAGCTCACCCCAGCCTGTACTCATGGCCCTTTAAGACTTGGGAGGTATGATGTAGGCAAGAATCTGGGGAATAGGAGATATGGGTAGAAAGGAAGCAGGCCCGGAGGAAGCTGTACTTGGGAGGTGAGAGAGAGGTGGGGAGAAAAAACACCATGACTGTTCTTTCAAAAGACCAGCACAGGAGCCTTGAACGGTGGTCAGAACAGGGCTCCTCTCTCACACAACTACTGGGAATGAGCTGGGAAAGTGGACAAGCTTCTACGCTGCCTTGTCCCTCTGAGTGAGGATATAGCACAGCAGGAGAAAGTCTGCTTGAAGAATTCTGAAGCCTAAAGGTGAAAAGGCTGTTTGGAGAAAAAGGGCCAAGTGAAGAAGAAATTGGCTAAGAGCCTGCAGCTGGCCTTTATGAGAACCCGTCTCCAAGGAGGAGCAGAGGCAGGGCTGGCCCACAACATTTTGGCACCTGAGGTAGGGAGCTCAAATGACACCCTCATGCCCCCTTGCTTGGGCCAAAATTTGAAAGGTCTCAATTCTGTCTTCTTCCTGTTCTTCTCCTCTCATGGTACTGCTCTGCTATCTAACCCAATAAAAGAGAACTAACAACTTAAAATGCCTTGTTCAAAAATTTTAAGTAACACTTAACTTTCAAACACCTGAACAGCAAATGTAACTTTTCTTGTCTGCATAGTAAACACTGGCATTTTTATCTGTTTGAATAATCAAAGTGGTGCTTTCAGTGCCTTTTTGGTTGCAAAGATTTGAACTGCTTCCTGAAGGTCCACAGTCTGGGGCAGCGCATGCTCTATTGAAATGGTTGCAAGGCCGACCAGCCTCTCCTGTGTCATTGAAGAGCGTAGATGTGTTTTTATTAACTTCAGCTTGGAGAAGCTGCGTTCTCCACTGGCAACTGTTACAGGAAGTGTTAGAAGTATGCGCAGAGCAACAAAAGCATCTGGAAAGAGGGTGGTCATCTTCTTTGTGCACATGTATTCCAGAACAGCCTTTGGAGTTGATCCTGCTGAAATGTATCTTGAAAGGGCTTTCAGTTCATCACCTAAATGATGATTTATTGTGCATGTCATCATGTGTCAACACTGTCTCTAGTGCCCTGCATTGCTGGTGTAGATCTTTGGGTATATTGAGGAGTTTTAGAATATCATACAACATCCCAAATATACTGCTGTGTTCCTTGAGCTGCATGAAATGTTCTTCAACTGACTGTATTCCACAATCTAGCACCTGGTTAAAAAATTCAACTTTGAATTGTTGTTTGGAGATATACACCTATCTCATAGAGCTAGAAGGGACCTTGAAAGGTCATTGAGTCCAGTCCCTACCTTCACAGCAGGATGAAGTATCTTCCCTGACAGATTTTTGCCCCAGATTCCTAAATGGCCCCTGCAAGGATTGAACTCTCAACTCTGGGTTTAGCAGGCTAATACTCAAACAACGTAGTTATCCCTCCCCCCGATTGCTTATGGAAGTAGTCCGTGCCTCGTAATCAAAATGTCTTCTTCTTCGGTGACTCTTGTATTCTTGAATGGGTGGGAAAATAGCTTCAGTGTGAAGTTCCTCTGCCAACTTCTGTGCACTCTTCAGAACATTTTGAAATCCCTCATCTGACCGGTAAGACTGTAGGTATGACTTTGCTTTGTCCAGTTGTTCCATTGCTCCAGATATTTCAAGGTTAACACCTTGGAGTCTCTTGCTTACAACATTTATTTCAAACAGTATGTCATGCTGCAACACTCAGCCACACAGAAATTTGAAGTTATGTATGTTTCTGGTGATTCCATTTCCCTCTGCCACTGTTTTCTCACGAACAGTTCCTGTCATAGCATTATCCTCCATAATGGCAACTATGGCATCATCTATCTTCCCAATTTGGTGTTTGATAGGCTTTATCGCCTCCACTCGACTTTCCCATCATGTGGCACTCAGTGGTTTCAGTGTCAGAGAGGATGTTCCCAGATGTTGCTTCAAAATTTTCCATCTATGAGTTGATGCAGAGAAAAATACATAGATGCTTTGAATTACATTAAAAGTTCAGCAGCCTCACTAGAAGCTGATGCTGCATCACTGACCACCAAGTTCAATGAATGAGAACTGAATGGGACAAAAAAAGCTCGAGGGTTTAACTCTCGGATCCGTGTCTGCACTCCTCTGTTCTTTCCTCTCATGTTGGCACCATTATCGTAGCCCTGACCTCTCATGTCAGCTATCGCAATTCCCGTATCTTCCAGCTTTTTAAGAAGCACATTTGTCATACCAGCTCCTGTAGTATCATCAATGTCAATAAATTCTAGAAAATGTTCTCTGACAGTCACCATTGCAGGGACATTTTCACTAGGTTCTGTTGTTGTTACAAAAGGCACCATTAAAGTCATTTGTTCCGTACGGCTGATGTCAGGTGTGCAGTCCAGAATAACAGAGTAATATCTTGCTGACTTCAGATCATCATCTGCCACAATCTTCTGTTTGACTTTTGTTGCCAGTAACTGTATGATCTCATTTTGAATTGTTTTTCCAAGGTAGTGTTGTGTGTACATTTCTTGAGTGGTGACTCTTCTTAGATGCTCCTGGAGTACAGCATCAAACTCAGCCATCAGCTCCACAATTTTAAGGAAGTTTCCATTGTTTGGCACATATAGCTGATCTGAAGTGCTACGCAGTGCTAGTTTTTGGGTAGCAAGCATTCTCACAATGGCAATGAGCCTTTTCAGAACATTTTGCCAGTAAAGAGACTCTGATGCAATCTTTTCTTGATGCTGATCATCTATGGTGGCCCTTAACCTTAGTCTCATTTCAAGGTCTTTTCCACCTATGGAATGGTCTCTGGTGATTTGCTGCCTTCTCATTCCAGATTTTTCCAGTCCTTTGTTCCTGTAGAACCCAATGTGGCTGGAACATTAGACTGGAAGAGTTTGCAACAAAAACAGTATGCAGCATTCTGGGGTTTTGAGTACATAAGCCATGGCCTCTCCACTTTGTCACCATTGGGGATTTCACGCCAGTAATGTGTTGGATGGAAACTTCTATTTTCATTGCCTTTGGGGAACATGAAGTCTTTCACTTGCTGTGGCCCATGCAGTACAAGGAAGTCCCTGAGGCTACTGCTCAAGTGGGTCCACAGTCCTGGATCATCTAGACTTAAGGAAATAAACTCAGCAGCAGCTGTTTCTTGCGCCTCCACCACACTCTTCTCTGATCTACACTTTCCTTCAGGAATGTGCATGGTTACATCCATTTGAGATGGAGATACGGATGCTTGCAGTAGCTGCCAGGTCACCTGCACTCTGACTAACTGGAAGATCACGCATCTCTTCACCATTCACATCCTCACTGGGACCGGATGGCTCACTGTGAACATTTGTGTCTATGTATCTCAGGAGTGCTCCTTCCTGCTTAGATAGAAAAGCTTCCTTTGCTTTCTTTCTTTTTCTGAATGCTGCCCCAGAGGGGTGTTTTCTTCTTTCACTCATGACTGCTGTTCTGTGCCAGTTATAGTGGCTCTCAACACTCAATTGAAGGGGACAACTAAGCAGGCTGGTAGCAGGGCCTGAGTGAGGGAAGATATCAGTGTCTTAAGGGCCTAACTGGCTCTTACTACTTCAGTTGACTGCCTGTTCTCCTCCAGTGGGTTCAGGGAAGCAGCAGGAAACAGGAAGCTCCCTGAGAAGCTGATGTTAATCAGTCCAGGCTCCTGGGGGTGCTAGAGAGGTACATAAGAGGCTCCTCCTCCTCTCTCTCCCTGCAGCTCCTGCTGCTTTCTGTTACTCCCTCTCACCTTTTCTCCTGCCTGCCTGCCTGTTATGTCTCTTGTGCCCTCCTTCCTCCAGCACAGCACTCCACCATTTCTGTGCATCAAGAACAGAGAGAATACATATGCACCAGCAGCAGACACAATTTTCTACACTTTGGGTCCTAGTGGTGCCCCCTCCCCCCCACAGTCTGGCACCTGAGGTGGCCGCATCAGTTCGCCTCATGGTAAGGCCAGCCCTGAGCAGGAGGAACACTTGCTTTAAGGAGAATAGAGTAACTGCAAGAGATGAACCCAGCTCCAGGAGAAGGGGTGAGAACTCCTGTCTGAAGGAGAGATGGGATAACTCCATGAAGCACAACCTAGTGGCCAGAATGACTGGGAGTTGGTTTGAAGAAGCTCCTTGGTAGCCATCTAAGTAGAAGCCATATGAGAGGACTTAATCACAGAGCAGGAGCAAAGGAATCTGCAGTCTGGAGAGAGATGCTGATGAACAAGGAAAGGCCCAGGGAAGCAGCATGGGATTGGAAGGAGCAGTCCTTAACTGCTTAACACAGGGCAGAGAGAGTGGTCCTGGGCTTCCCTAACTCTTCCCCAGCACAGGAGATGGTATAAGCCTCAGGACTGAGAGAGGCAAAGACTGACAAAGTCTCAGAAGGGGACTGAGGGCTTGACATTAAGGCCCATAGACTTTGGGACTTGTCCAGTTTGGACTTTCCTGTTACCCTGGAAAGGGGACTGGGTTTGAAAGGCAATGTGGCCAAAGGACTGGGATGCAGAAGCCACAGATTGTGATAAAGCTAGAAAACAGAAGGTGCTAGCGTGGAAGAATGCCTGCAACACCACATGTTAGCATGAAGGGGTGCTCCAGTGGTGAGCATGCTCCATGGCACCACAAAAAACAATTGTGAAATTAATGATGTTTGCTGCCACCACATTGTTAACACTTCTTATGTATTATTCCTCTTCCCCAATCCTGCATCTGTCTTGTGTATACAGATTGTAAGCTGTTTAAGTCAGGGACAATCTATCATTCTGTGTTTGCACAGTGCATAGAACAATGGGTCCATTCTTAGTGAGCTCTTAGGTTTTACTGTAATAAAAATGATGATTATTAATAATAAATATATCCCTATCAAAGACTGAGTGGAATGGGGAAATGTCACTCGTTTCACACAAACAGTCTGAAACCAATATACTTTCAATATTGCTAGGATTTAATTCTAGTTAGTTTCCTCCTCTCCCTCCCCTCTCCCCTGCGCATCTCAAATTTCAGGAATATGTTTCTTCAGGCACCATGTATCCTCCCATAATCTGGAGGCAGAGAAATATATCGCCTTCACAATATCCTCTGCATAGCTATAATTTCCCAAACCAGATAGCTCAAAAATAACTTCGAAAGGAAGCATAGATTGTACTTGAGTCAAAACAAATCACTGGAGAACACCACAGGAAATCACAGTAGAAACTGACGGGAATTCACCCACCATTATCAGTTGAAACTGCTTTGTTGAGTATAACCAGAACTATGATCCTAATTCCAGCCAAATAGCCAACAGTTCTCTAGGTAATTTAGCAGAGCCCAATGATCCATTTTGTTAAATACTACAGAGATCTCAAATCATCCCGAGATTCATGGTGGCGAGCAGATCACTGAGTCTGATCAGGATAGTCTCCGTAGAGGAATTTATCAGACAAAAATGAGGGCCTGGATGTTTGGCAATTTTTATCCCCAACAGTAATTTTGGTAATTTTAAATGAGTGCAAAGAAGAATATTTTATTTATATTTAACAATTTCAGAGCATCTTTTAACCCTACAGTATAACCACACAGCTCAGACACTGATAAGGCTTATAGAATGTGAGCTGAAGAATTAACAGCAAGAACAAGATTATCTATAATTAACAGTGCTATTAGGGTTCAGTCCTTGAAAATGCTATATGCTAGATCCTCAGCTGGTATAAATTGGCTTCATTGGCATTACATGGCCTCACGCCAGCTGAAGCTCTGGTCCTAAATTAGGCAAAAACCTCAAGTTGAATACAGTAGAGCAAAATTACTAAGGCAAAGTCTACTGCTGCTGCTTCTGTATACTGAACAGATAGTTACAAGATAACAAGATCCAAGAAAAGATCCTTTAGTTTAGTGGAAAATGCAAAGACAACCTTTTCTGCACTTAATCAAACCCTGCTGCTCCATCTTTGGCTACATGCCATTAAATTTTCACTCACAGCACATTTATTGTGCTGCATTTTGAGCTACAGATGGCTTTGTTAATGACAAAGGAAGCCTACTCACTGCAAGAAATACGGAGCTATAAATTTTTTTACTCTTCTTAATTTCCTCTAATAATGTAAATCTTAAACTATCCTGATGAACAATAATAATATTAATAGCATACTAAGCCATCACTAATTGAGATGTGCACATAATAAAATATCCACTGACTGCCACCAGCAAATATCTTTCACTTGACTGAGATTCAAGGCACAAATAACTGACTTTGTGAGGGGCACTAAGCAGGGGCAGGAGAAATAGAATTCACCTACACAATTTGCAGCTATACCAATACATGCCCCCTGTGGGTGCTACACCAGCCCAGAGGTTGGAATGGCAACTGCCACCACTCCATTACCCCCTCCATGGTACTGGAGCCAGTGGATTTTCATAGTCATTAGCCCATGACATTTTTGCTGCCCTATTCAGCATCAGGGTTCATATTGTCAAATTGTGGAGTGTATTTCTTAGCAGCAAGCTGTATACTTACAGCGTAATACACCGTAACTATGTCTGTGTACAGAGAGCAAAAGATAACCACACCATCCTTTAAAAAAAATCATGCAGAACTGTTTATTTTGCTTGCTCCTTTTCCCCCCTCACAAACATTTGGCTGCATTCATGTGATGCTGCTTGAAATAATTGCTTTGAATTAACTTTGCCTTTTTTTTCTTCACATGGCCGAATGGAGAATTAATTTACAGCAAATATTTCCATCGCCACTATACATCATCGGATTCTACCCACTTTTTTTGCATTTTACAATCCTTTATTTAAAGAGATTGTACTTAAGTAGCAAACTAAGTAACCATGGTTACCAAAACACCTATGGGAAGGCAACTGGGAAAACCCACCTGATGAGCATGATGGCTGCTGCTTTAAATTTTTTTTTTTTTAGCATTCCAAGAGTGATTTGTTTTTTATTCGGGTATGTAACTATCATGTCCTAATGGCCAAAATGGAGACTCCTCTGCAGGTGGCTCGGGCCAAGAAAAGGAGCGCAGCAGGGAAACTCCCTTCCAAGGGCACCTGTTCCAACCCCCCTGGCATAAACATACACACATACATACATTGCACTAATACAATGAATATAGGAAAGGAAATATTTATTCAGAGGGGAATGAATGGAGGAAAAACAACAGGGGGAGAATCTGGAGCTAGCAGTAAAACATGGTTACATACACGGAGATCCACAGGCCAAGTAGTACCACAATATAATAGGGCGGACCCATTCCAGTGCTTCACCACCCTCCTAGTGAAATAGCTTTTTCCTAATATCCAGCCTAGACTTCCCCCACTGCAACTTGAGACCATTGCTTCTTGTTCTGTCATCTGCCACCATTGAGAACAGCCTAGCTCCATCCTTTTTGGACCCCCCCCCTTTCAGGTAGTTGAAGGCTGATATCAAATCCCCCCTCACTCTTCTCTTCTGCAGACTAAATAAACCCAGTTCCCTCAGCCTCTCCTCATAAGTCATGTGCACCAGCCCCCTGATCATTTTCGTTGCCCTCTGCTGGACTTTCTCCAATTTATCCACACCCCTTCTGTAGTGGGGGGGCACAAAACTGGACACAATACTCCATATGTGTCCTCACCAGTGCTGAATAGAGGGGAATAATCACTTCCCTCGATCTGCTGGCAATGCTCCTACTAATGCAGCCCAATATGCCGTTAGCCTTTTTGACAAGGGCCCACTGCTGACTCATATCCAGCTTCTCATCCACTGTAATCCCTACATCCTGTTCTGCAGAACTGCCGCTCAGCCAGTCGTTCCCCAGCCTGTAGCAGTGCATGGGATTCTTCCGTCCTATGTGCAGGACACTGCACTTCTCCTTGCTGAACCTCAGATTTCTTTTGGCCCAATCCTCCAATTTTTCTAGGTCACTCTGGACCCTATCCCTATACTCCAGCGCATCTACCTCTCCCCCCAGCTTAGTGTCATCTGCAAACTTGCTGAGGGTGCAATTAATCCCTTCAACTACCTGAAGGGGGGTTCCAAAGAGGATGGAGCTAGGCTGTCCTCGGTGGTAGCAGATGACAGAACAAGAAGCAATGGTCTCAAGTTGCAGTGGGGGAAATCTAGGCTGGATATTAGGAAGAAGCTATTTCACTAGGAGGGTGGTGAAGCACTGGAATGGGTTATTTAGGGAGGTGGTGGTATCTCCATCCTTGGAGGTTTTTAAGGCCCAGCTTGACATAGCCCGGGCTGGGATAATTTAGTTGGGGTTGGTCCTGATACCTGGTCAACATATTCATTGTGAGACGGGCCAGCTTTCCCCTGCAACTCCCTAAATCAACAGACATGCTAGCTTCACATTGAGCAGGGGGTTGGCCATTGTCAGAGACAGGATTCTGGACCAGAAGGACTGTTGGTCTGACCCAGCATGTCAGTTCTTATGTTCTTAAATATATAATTCAATCTACAATGTCTTTTACAACCTTACAAACAGAGTATATCCAGACTTTGCCTTAATTTGTGTATGAATCAATCTACAAAACAAGTCATGTTTTAGGAAAATCAGTTTGAAAAATTAAAAGTTCTGAACATTTAAAAAGTCCAGAGTTTTAGACAGTCTAGACTGTCACTAAACTTTAGAAAGTTTGTGATCGACAAGAAGTAAAATCTTTATTGTTTGTGGTACCAATATTTTGGTGACTGCTAAATCTTGAAAACAAATTCTAAATGATTAACTATCTTACCATGTTTCATGGACAGTTTCTTTCCTTGGAATAATTTATTGTCCAGGTATGTGTCTGAGACATATCTTTTGAACTGTACAATAAAGGTTAGATCAAACAGAAAGCCTAAACATATTTTCTTAGAATATCTGTTGGAAAGAGTGTCACAATTTTCCATTAAAAAGTTGTCTGGTTAGGTCTATAAAGAGTTCCAACTGTCTGAAGTTAGGATGATAGTCATAAATGTGGCAGTCCTAATTAAAAATGTCATCTGTCTTTTAGATAATGTGAATATTGACTGACAGATATAACAGTGGCTTCATGTAAGGAATAGTGCCTGTGAAGCACTGCTAGCACGTACTGAAAGCATCTGTCTGTAACAATAATAGCGCTTTTATGTATGGTAATAATGAAAAATTAAATGTACAGTACTGCAGTGACAGAATAAGCTAAGAAGAAATGTTCCTTCTATTCCCTCATTTTTGTCCAGTGAAAATGAGTCATATTTCCAGGTACCTCAGAATATCTTGCTGCAAAATCTTCATTACATGGGGTGCATATCCCATTGCAAGATACAACAGTACTGTATACTTCTACACATTAATTGTAAATGAAGAACAAGAAAAGAAATAACTGCTTGATTTTGCTCCAGGGTAGATAGTAAAGCACCGCCAAGAACAAAATTACAGCACATTTACCAGTAAGATTATTTTTGAGGAGTTACATGGAACTATCCTGAGCTCCTTTGATCACTAGAATTGAAGTAAACCCTAAGGCCACTTTTTACCTTGAATCGTGGGATTTCTCATAGTGAGTTCAAGCTGCTAAATTGCCTTGCAGAGCAAGGAATCTTGAGAAATGCAGACTGGGAAGACAAACCATGCAGTAAACAAACAAAAAATAAAATGCTGCAGATCCAGAAATGGTTAGATAGGTGCAGGAAGAACATTGCTGAATAACACGTTGGTGTGCATCAGCACTAATAATAATATGCCTCCAATTCAACAGAGCAACCTGGAGACCTTAAAATGTTAAACAGCCAATTCAGTACTGCTCCATAATCCATTTTGAATGAGACACTATCTGTACAATATATAAAACCTGCTTTTCAGCCTGTGCAGTGCAAAACAGCTGGAGCGAGAGCTGAGGATCTGGTTCCCTACCTTTTTCATGTGGTTCTCAGTCAGGGGCACAGGTGACCAAGCGATCACATCATTATTTTTCTGGGTTAAGTGGAGTGTCCCTTCCTTTCTTTCCATCCTGTCTGTGTAAGGACAGTAGCTTGGGAGAAAACACAAGGGACTCACAATTCTCCCTTGTGGGGGAAAGACAAACAAAATAATGGACATAGAGCAACAGGAATAGAAGAGAGGCCAGCACTGGATTTTTTTTTTTAAATGAGGAATTAATTTTGAATTATTCATTAATTTTGCAAACAGGATAACTAACCTGTCATTGCATGTCTGGGTGGCTCTTGAGTACTGGGCAGATGGAGAAGGCATCATGTTTTGGAGAAAGCAAATAAAGCAGTGGCTAGTTTGAAGCAAAGTACAACTGTCGGTGACTTTGCGATACTCAAGGGGCCTTGACTATCCAGTCCCCAGTCAGAGTAGCATTTCAGTGCTGGAAGTCTGAAAGTGAAACTAAAGCTGCAGAAAGATCTGAACTCTGTTGAATAAGCCTTTTTGCTTCTGTTGAAATAATATGCAAACTTGCCGTCTTTGCACCCAGTCGGCTCAGGATGAAAAGGCAAAGCTGATAGCTATGGGTAGGTATATATCTCCAGTGGGACAGTCAGTTGTTTTGAGACCATGTCAAAGGAAAAAAGTCTTTGTAAACCCAGGATAAAGATACCTTTATAAAAGCACAGTTATTTTCCTTTGAGATTCCTTCACTGACTTCAATTAAACTTTTTCTAGGCTCACAAATTTGGAGAGCTTTTTAAACCAAAAGAAGTTGTATGCCTAATTTTCCCCAGATCTTGTAAATTATGCTTAGGAAAAGACAGTGTTAAAAGGCGACTGTAGTACATACAACTCATGCCCTGAGTTTTAAATTTTGTTTTGGAAGATTTTTTTCTTGCCTTATGTTTGTGTTAAGATCTCCTATGGGTCTTTCTTGATTCTCTAAATATCATGCATTATTTAGTAATGTTATTAACTTTAGACTAGCTGAGTCACAGAATCTGTTATTTAACATCTATACTGCAGTAGAATCCAGAGACCTCAATTAGGATTGTTCTAGGGACCATATTAAGATATAGTCTTTGTCTGGGTGATCTTACACTCTAAGATGACAATTAAAATATAAAGTGGGAATATATTCAGTTTTTATATATTGTGTTTTGTTTGAATGTAAACAAAATAGATAAAGCAAGTGTTGACCATCCTTATTTGCCCTTCAACCAAGCTGTCATTACTTTGCTGATTTCTTACATAGGTTGTGGCTGTGTCAGTCTCAAGGAGGGATGTGATGAAGGAGGGTAGTTGTTTTATGGATTAGCTGGTGATCTGGGTTGCATAGTAACACCCCAACTAAGGTTCTACAGGGATAGATTTAATCCCTTATCTAAAAAAGTGTTATCTGCTGAAGCTGCCAGTATTACAGTAGAATGGAACCATCAGAAACCATAGACATCTGTAATTGTCTCATAAGGATTAGTGAAACAGCATGCTTTCCTTTCAGGAATGAGAAAAAAACACCTCCTTGTCCTACAAGATTATAAACCAGAACAGGATGTTCAGAGTTATTATTTGGATGAGAATGATGTATTAAGCAACAGAGGGTCCTGTGGCACCTTTGAGACTAACAGATGTATTAGTTACTCTTGTTCTCTGAATAACTAGGTGTAAAACTAACAGAGCTAATATTCTCCAGGCTTTGAGTTTGGACTTCGGTTAGCACAAGCCTTACCTCTTTTATGTTGGACTATGGCTGAGACATGCCTTTTGCATTGGGTACTTTGGGCAGAGAGGCAGGATACTTGTTTTATCCTATATATGGTCACTTCCCAATGCCTGGACTCCACCCTATCATGCAGAATCCTTTATTTAGCCACAATGAGTCTAGTCGGCCTGTCACTGTGAGTCTGAGGGGCAAAACACCTAGATACAGCATTATGATTTCAATTCACACATATGAATTACAATTTTGACTGAATGCATCCAAAGAAACATTTTCATATGGAAATGTCCCACACATAACAGAAATGATTCCATAAATAACAGTGGACTGAAATTGCTGCTTTTATTCATTAATTCTTTTTTGCAGTATTTTACAGCTGTAATATTTCCTATCTGAAAGATATATTGTGAGGTTTCACTCATTATGGCCTGTAAATCACTTGCAGAGCCTCGAATCAGAGGAACTATATCAGTACAAAGTATTATTAATTAGTGTGCTTAATACACACAGATTGTGAATAATGCCTGCAAACCCACTGCCAGAGTTGCTAATAGCCATTGGAAGCTGGAAAGAGTCCATAAGGTTGCAGAAAGTCATTTAAATAGCTTTCTTTAAATGTTGGTCTTGTCAGTTTTTCTTCACTGCCATTTTCACATATACTCTTCATGTTTGCTTGATGACTTTCTAAATTATGAAATGTTGATAACATTTCATCTTATGTATTTTACTGAAAGCAGAAAGGCATATGAAACTAACTAAAGCTGCTGACAAATAGCTTATTAGTGTATTATTTCTAGAGTGCTAACACCTAAAAGCCCCAGTGAGGATTAGTGCCCCATTTTACAAGGAGCTATTCAAACATGTAGGAAGAAGTGGCCCCTGCCTTGGACAGCTTACAAATAAAGGGAAAAAACTAAATTTATACTTTCTAACAGTCAAAGTTGTTTTGCTTTTCAAATACAAAATAAACATTACAAGGAAGTAAATCTAGAAATAAACTATAGAACAAGTGACAGTCAGCTAACAATTTCACAATTTCAGCCGAGATATTTTTAAACTACTTTGAATCATAGAATCATAGGGTTGGAAGACACCTCAGGAAGTCATCTAGTCCAATCCCCTGCCCAGAGCAGGACCAACACCAACTAAATCATCCCAGCCAAGACTTTGTCAAGCCAGGCCTTAAAAACCTCTAAGGATGGAGATTCCACCACCTCCCTAGGTAACCCATTCCAGTGCTTCACCACCCTCCTAGTGAAATAGTGTTTCCTAATATCCAACTTAGACCTCCCACACTGCAATTTGAGACCATTGCTTCTTGTTCTGTCATCTGCCACCACTGAGAACAGCCTATCACTAGCCTTGGCTATCAAGGCTAGTACTGACAATTACAGTGTGGGTTTGTGGGGAAATACTCTGAATTCATGGGTGTGAGGCTTTATATTCCCTTGAAAAGTCACCTCCTTAGATGCTGAAGCCTGAAGTTGAAATCATGTGTTGGGGGATTCATTACATTTTTTTATTTCTTCTTTAAGCCTGGCAATTAGACTTCTATAAATGATATTTCAAAGGTACTCTTTACGTGGACAATTAAAAATGCATTGCAAATGAGAGCACAGTTTAAAAGTCAGTTCAGATAAATATGTCTTAAGTGCATTTAAATTCTAGTAATGGTCTCTGAGGACCAAATTGTTTTATGCCTCACAGTACACCCAAATCCATCTGCACCAAAGTCTGTTTTTGCATGCAAATTGGATAATTGCACATGGAAGTGGATAGTTAGGTGTCTCTTTATTTACACATGCTGTTTCCTGATTTTCTTTCCATGATGTGTGTTGTATATGCACCAATAGATGCATCTATTATTATTTATCATTTGTATTACTGTGGCACCTAGAAGCCCTAGCCATGGACCTCTATGAATGAAAGTCCAGTCAAAATTTGTACTAGGGAACCTAATCCTTTTAAGACAAGAATTCCACAGTTTGGAAAGAATGCAAAAAGAGTGTTCTCAAAATGACACAGTTCTATCTTCTGGAATGATACAGAAGCTCTTAGGAATAGAGGAGAGTCTATGGGCTTGTCTACACAGTGTTGCAATGTGTGCTATAAGATTGTGATTTCTAAAGTGCACTAATATGTTGCACACTAATTGATCCATGTGGATCCTTCACTTGTGCACTAAATGTTGCTATGTGAAAGTGCAGTAGGGAACTTTTAGTACACACCTGCAGGGTCAGTGTAGACCAATTAGTGTGCAACACATTAGTGTGCAACACTTTAGAAATCACACCCACATAGTGCGCATTGCAGCACTCTGTAGACAAGCCCTATGTAGTGTAATATAGTGTGCAGTAAACAAGTCATAAAGTGAAAAAGATCAAGACAGTAAGAAAAACAATATCATGCTCATAGGAAAGGAAAATTACCTCATATACCACATATATTTCTAGTGGGTCTGAGAAGTTTAGGAATTTGTGATTTGAATATTTATTGGCGGGGGGCATTCATATCTGAACCTCTAGAACTTGTTTGCAGAGATAAAGAAGACCATCTTATCAAGCGATTATGGTGCTATGCAGAAACTTTGACATGCTATTCAGTTTCGCAATCTCTTCAGTTCAAGAGGTGAAAGCTGATCAGACCCTCTTGGAGTTCCCTATGCTTTAAGAAGAAACATGAAACCTTGCTGCCTAATTGCTCAATGGCTCCATGCATGTAAAGCTTACAGTAATATCCTTCCCACCAGTGACTCACTTACAAAGGGCATATAAATTGATAGTTACAGGAGGTTTTCTATTAGCTGAAGTATAAGAGACCTGTGTTTGCTAGTGCAAAAGGTTATGAGTTCTATTCCCTGTGCTCATTAACTAGCAAATGCAGTGACTGTTTTTGAACTGTGCTAAATATGGCCATGAATTCATTACATGGAAAGAAGCAATATATTACAGAAGTATATAAAGCTGATAACTGTCAGGGATACATGCTGGAAGTATGATATGAGCAATACTTGGGGTACTATCTGATTTGCTGTATACCTACCAATAGTGGAAGTTGTTCATTGCTTTTTTGTTATTGAACTCAGCAATACAAATTGTATGCTAAGTATTCTGATACTATTTGTTAACCAATAGAACAAAGGTTGTTCTATTGGTTAACAAATATATATATTTTTCTTCATTAATGTAATTGGAAGGTGAGCCCAGCATACAGGTTCTGTGGCACTTCTTCCTCAGTAAAAAGCAACAGAGGGTCCTGTGGCACCTTTAAGACTAACAGAAGTATTGGAGCATAAGCTTTCGTGGGTGAATGCCCACTTCATCAGACGCAAGTAATGGAAATTTCCAGAGGCAGGTATAAATCAGTATGGAGATAACAAGGTTAGTTCAATCAGGGAGGGTGAGGTGCTCTGATAGCAGTTGAGGTGTGAACACCAAGGGAGGAGAAACTGCTTCTGTAGTTGGATAGCCATTCACAGTCTTTGTTTAATCCTGATCTGATGGTGTCAAATTTGCAAATGAACTGGAGCTCAGCAGTTTCTCTTTGGAGTCTGGTCCTGAAGTTTTTTTGCTGTAAGATGGCTACCTTTACATCTGCTATTGTGTGGCCAGGGAGGTTGAAGTGTTCTCCTACAGGTTTTTGTGTATTGCCATTCCTGATATCTGACTTGTGTCCATTTATCCTCTTGCATAGTGACTGTCCAGTTTGACCAATGTACATAGCAGAAGGGCATTGCTGGCACACGATGGCATATATAACATTGGTGGACGTGCAGGTGAATGAGCCAGTGATGTTGTAGCTGATCTGGTTAGGTCCTGTGATGGTGTTGCTGGTGTAGATATGTGGGCAGAGTTGGCATCGAGGTTTGTTGCATGGATTGGTTCCTGAGTTAGAGTTGTTATGGTGCGGTGCGTGGTTGCTGGTGAGAATATGCTTAAGATTGGCGGGTTGTCTGTGGGCAAGGACTGGCCTGCCTCCCAAGGTCTGTGAAAGTGAGGGATCATTGTCCAGGATGGGTAGTAGATCACTGATGATGCGTTGGAGAGGTTTAAGCTGAGGACTGTAGGTGATGGCCAGTGGAGTTCTATTGGTTTCTTTTTTGGGCTTGTCTTGTAGCAGGAGGCTTCTGGGTACACATCTGGCTCTGTTGATTTGTTTCCTTATTTCCTTGTGTGGGTATCGTAGTTGAGAATGCTTGGTGAAGATCTTGTAGGTGTTGGTCTCTGTCTGAGGGGTTGGAGCAGATGCGGTTGTACCTCAGCGCTTGGCTGTAGACGATGGATCATGTGGTGTGTCCGGGGTGGAAGCTGGAGGCATGAAGGTAGGCATAGCAGTCAGTGGGTTTTCGGTGTAGGGTGGTGTTAATGTGGCCACCGCTTATTTGTACTGTGGTGTCTAGGAAGTGGACCTCCCGTGTAGATTGGTCCAGGCTGAGGTTGATGGTGGGGTGGAAACTGTTGAAATCGTGGTGGAATTCTTCCAGGGTCTCCTTCCCATGGGTCCAGATGATGAAGATGTCATCAATGTAGCGTAGGTAGAGAAGGGGTGTGAGTGGACGAGAGCTGAGGAAGGGTTGTTCCAGGTCAGCCATAAAAATGTTGGCATATTGTGGGGCCATGCGGGTGCCCATAGCGGTGCCACTGGTCTGGAGGTATATATTGTCACTAAATTTGAAATAATTGTGCGTGAGGATAAAGTCACAGAGCTCAGCAACAAGTTGTGCTGTGACATCATCAGGGATACTGTTCCTGACAGCTTGTATTCCATCTGTGTGTGGAATGTTTGTGTAGAGAGCCTCTACATCCATCGTGGCTAGGATGGTGTTTTCTGGGAGGTCACCAATGCATTGTAGTTTTCTGAGGAAATCAGTGGTGTCACGGAGATAGCTGGGAGTGCTGGTGGCGTAGGGTCTGAGTAGGGAGTCCACATATCCAGACAGTCCTTCAGTGAGAGTGCCAATGCCCGAGATGATGGGGCGTCCAGGATTTCCAGGTTTGTGGATCTTGGGTACTAGATAGAATAACCCCGGTCGGGGCTCTAAGGGTATGTTGATTTGTTCCTGTGTTAGTGTAGTATAGTGCCATCGTGTGCCAGCAATGCCCTTCTGCTATGTACATTGGCCAAACTGTAGAGGGGATATGCTAGAGGTCTATAAAATTGTGACTGGTGTGGAGAAAGTGAATAAGGAAGTGGTATTTACTCTTTCACATAATACAAGAACCAGGGGTCAACCAATGAAATTAGTAGGCAGCAGGTTTTAAACAAACAAAAGTAAGTACTTCTTCACACATAACCTGTGGAACTCATTGCCAAGGGATGTTGTGAAGGCAAAAACTATATCAGGGTTCAAAATTTAAAATTTAGCATGAATAAATCTAACTTTTCTTTAAATATTATTTCTCATTTCTTAGTTTCCTTTTTCCCCTTTCTTCCTCCCCTTTCCCCCCTGCTCTCTCTGGTATTTTCTCTCCTTGCTTCCCTCCCACCCCTTTCCTTGATGTTCACATATCTGAGAAAAGAAGAGTTAGTAAATATAACTAGAATATAAATCTGCCCTGGGGTTTTCACAAGATCCTAAAAGACTTAAGTACACAAATCCCATTGGGATTCAATAGGGCTTGGGCACTTAACTGTCCTTTGAAAATCCCAGCCGAAGTTAATAGGAATTTCAAGTTTTGACATGTCCAAATTAAAATGCATATAATTTTTGACATCAATTGGTGTCTCCATAATTTATGTAATGTAAAAGAGGAGGGAGACCTTTAAAGCTCTACTTAATGAGCAACATCAATGACGTTTTCTTAATACATGTAATTAAAACTGATATTAGTCAAGATGGTCAGGGATGCACCTCCCCATACTCTGGGTGTCCCTAGCCTCTGATTGCCAGAAGCTGGGAGTGGACAACAGGTGATGGATTACTTGACGATTGCATTTTCTGTTCATTTCCTCTGAAGCACCTGGCATCGGAAGACAGGATACTGGGCTAGATGGACCATTGGTCTGATTCACTGTGGACATTCTCATATTCTTAAGGGTTTTTTCCATTTTACAAAGCTTGTGTACATGTCTTTATGATTCTGTGTTTGTATAATGGCTGAGAAATTAAAGCTGGAGACAGCTTGTTCAGGGGAGAACTTGATGAAAAGGTAATTTTTGGATATTTGAATGTGAATGATGTAATTTGGGTTTCAAAATAGGAGCAGACTGATATTCAAAGGGTAGTTTGGGGCAAGTTGTGCTGCATTGCTTTTAAAAAAATAGCTATGGCTCTAAAATATAATGCAATGCATAACATGGGATTCTGTTCTGTGAAGAAGGTTTATTGGGAAGAGACGGGGGTCCCCCTGACCAAGAAGGAGCAGAGCATCTTTGAGCACTGACTCACCAGCCTAGAAGGGAAACTAGGTTCAAAGGGGGCAGGTGACAAAAGCAGACCTTAGCAGAGGGGTGGATGTTGGGGAGGGACATGGAAATGTATAGTAGGGCCATAGGAACAACAGGAGGGAAATCAGTGGGGGAATCTGCTCAATGTCTTAGATGTCTATACATGGATGCAAGGAGTATGGGGAATAAATATGAAGAACTACACATATTAGTCCATAAGCAAATTATGACTTAATTGGCATCACAGAGATTTGGTGGAATAAGCCTCATTACTAAAATAATGGTATAGAGGGCTATAACTTGTTCAGGAAGGACAGGCAGGATAAAAAGAGAGGAGGTGTTGCATTATACATCAAGAATATACACACTATATTCTGAGGCCCAAAAGGAAGTCAGAAGCAGACCAGTTGAAAATCTCAGAGTAACAATAAAAGGGGTAAAAAAAAAAATAGGGGCAACATCCTGGTATGGGTGTACTATAGACTGCCAAATCAGAAAGATGAGGTGGATGAGGCATTTCTAGAACAAATAACAGAAATATCCAAAACACAAGACCTGGTAGTAATGGGAGACTTTAGTAATGGGTGCCGTTAGTCTTTAAGGTGCCACCGGACTCCTTGTTGTTTTTGTGGATACAGACTAACATGGCTACTCCCTGATACTTTAACTAATTAGACATCTGTTAGAAAAGTAATATTGTAAAACACAACATTTCCAATAAATTCTTGGAATGTTTTAGGGACAACTTTTGTTTAAAAAAAAATAGAGAAAGTAACCAGTGGGGCAGCCATTTTAGACTTAATTCTGACCAACAGGGAGGAATTGGTTGTGAATTTGAAGGTTGAAGGCAATCTGTGTGATAATTTTCATGATTCTAAGGAAAGTAAGGAGTGAGAGAAGTAGAATAAAAACAACGGTTAATCAACTCAGAGAACTAGTAAGTATTGTCCTATGAGAAGAAAATCTAAGAGGAAAAAGGTGTTCAGGAAACCTGGCAGTTTTTCAAAGAGATAATATTAATGGCAAAACTGCAAACTATCCCAATGAGAAGGAAAGATAGGAAGAATAGAAGGAGGTCAATATGGCTCCATCAAGAGCTAATTAATGAACTGGGTGCCACACTTTAAGAAATATGTGGATAAACTGGAGAATGTCCAGAAAAAGAAACAAAAAAGATAAAACATTTAGGAAACCTGACCTATGGAAAAAGGTTAAAAATATTAGGCATGTTTAGTCTTGAGAAAAGAAGACTGGGGGGGGGGGGGGGAATCTGATGATAGTCTTCAAACATGTTAAGGGCTATTATAAAGAAGACTGTGATCAAATTGTTCTCCATGTCCATTGAAGGTAGGACAAGAAAGAATGGACTTAATGTGCAGCAAGGGAGACTTAAGTTAGATATTGGGGAAAAAACCTTTCTAATTATAAGGGTAGTTAAGCACTGGAATAGGCTTCTGAGGGAGATTGTGAAAATCCCTTCACTGGAGGTTTTTAATAACAAGTTGGACAAACATCTATCAGGGATGGTCTAGGTTTACTTGGTCCTACCCCTGCGCAGGAGGCTGGATTTGGTGACTTTTTGAGGTCCCTTCCAGCCGTACATTTCTATGATTCTACCAATTTTAATTAAATGTCTTAAGAAGAAGTCATTGATGGTGTTCATTAAGCAGAGCTTCTGAAGATGCATTAGTCAGAAAGCTATCTCTCTGTGTGTCTATATTACATTAATTCTGGAGACACTAACTAATGTAAAATATGTATTTTAATTTGGACGTGTCAAGACTTGGAATTCCTGTTAACTGAGGCTGGGCTTTTCAGAGGACAGTTAAGTGTCCAACTCCTATTAAAACCCAATAGGATTTGTGAACTTAAGTCTTTTAGGATCTTGTGAAAAACCCAGGGTGGGTTTTAAAAAAAAAGGTTTATATTTTAGTTATATTTACTCACTCTTTTTTTCTCAGATATGTCAACATCAAGGAAAAGTGTGGGAGGGAAGCAAGGAGAGGTAATGCCAGAGAGAGAGTGTTTGTGTGTGGGGGGGGGGGCGAAATAGGAAGAAGAAGAAAAATAGAGAAAACTAAGAAATGAGAAATAATACTTAAAGAAAAGGTATATTTATTCATGGTACATTTTTATTGTACTTTATTTAAAAAATTGCATAGGAGAATGTTAATGTTCAATGGTTCTTCACTAGAAGTGACTGTATATGCAACCTTAACTCTACTCCCGTGTGTGCGTGAACGCACATGTGCATTCTGGTAGTTTTTATTACATGATCACACACTAGTTCCCTAATTGTCAGTGAAATATACAGTGAGTAACCCCAAAAAAGTGGCCATCTTGAATTTTGTACCCATCACAGAGATACTGAATAAACACTGGAAACCGTAGAACCTTTCAATGGGTAGAATTCTTAAAATGTGCTCAATGTAACAGCATACACATCTTTCAATGCATGATTCTTAAAAGTTATGCACAAAGTACAACATTTCCCTTGAGATTTTCTTTTTAAGTGGCTCTCCTGGCACCCAAGCTTCCAAGCTCCTTGGGATAAATAAAAGAACACCCTACACATGTATAGCATGCAATTTTAAAAGGTTCATCGGTCAGTCAAATAAAAGTCATTTTCACCAGAACACTCAAAGTTTCTATTCAGCAATATCTATTTTGATGTCTACGTTTTAACATCCTACCCTCCACGCTGTTTCGACCCTAGAGATGTTCAAGTATTACTTTTTTAAACCTGGAAGACTATACATTTTTCACTCTTCCACTCTGAACAGCTGAATCATTTTTGATCAAACTTTCTGAAACAAAATACCTTTTGGAAGAGTGTTACCTAGGGTTTTCAGAACCCAAAGCAGTGGTAACTTAACTGTTTCACTCCAGGTGGTGTCAGGAATTAATCAATGGGAACACAGAGCTCCAGCTGATGAAAGACTTATACAAGTAACTGTGTTATTATCTAAAACTACAATTTATTAGATTTAAGCACACATAGACATAAGCAATAGGTTTAAAACATTCCAAATAATTACCTAGAATCTGAGATGGTACTGAGTAATTAACAGCAGGTCAGCGATGGACGGTTGCTTCACCCCCAGGGAGTATGGTGTCAAGAAAAAGTCTCTAAGGATAGCTTCAGAGAACTGTCCCAAAGTACACTCTATTATCTAGTCTTCTTATAACTAATTTGTACAAAAGACACAGCTCACGGTGACCTGTACTGGGTCATCACCTCTCCTGACTTCAATACACTACTTATCAGCAAAAATTCCTAACAACCTTAGCCATAATAAGCTTCTATATTAAAGGCTCCCAAACTCAAGGTCTCCATCCCCTTATTTTCTTTCAGTCTCAATTTCTTGACTCTTTTCTCCCCTCCTCCCACTCTGATTAGCAGAACTGCAGGCCTGCAGCTAGTTTTGACCTTGCCTCCAGAAGTCGTGCTTCTTCAAATTAACCATTCACTAGCTAGTGTTCTATTTATTCATTCATGGTGGCTGAATGCACACAATATGGTTACAATTAGCTTGATCAAAATCTGGGGTACACACACACGTCAACTCCGAGGTGACAAGAGAACACCTGCAAGTGAAAAGTTCTGTGAATTACTGAAAACAAGACGTTGGAATGGAGATGGTTACACAATCTTAACTATAGCTGTCACTCTGGCTTCTGTTTGAATTTCTCTTAAAAATATGCCACAGTGTTGTTAGGTTCTGGAGAGAAGAAAGGAGAGGATGTCAGAATGTCATTGCTAATGATTGGTCTGGGGTAAGGTTTTTGGTATCTGTTAAACATTTAACAGAATGACATGACAAGTCTTAAAAAATCTCCAACACTTTGGCAAAAAATGTATAGGCCATAATTATAAATCTTACACTGCTCTGAGAAAAAAACAAATATATTCTAACTCATATAACAAAAATCACATATTTCATCACAACAACCTTAGCTTTGCTCCACTCTCTGGTCCTGCATTGAGCACAGACCAGAAAATCTGGCCCTCAAAATGTAAAACTAGTGGAGCAGTTTGTGTTTTGGGACACTAACTTCCAGGGCTTGTGTTATGCAGGAAGTCAGAATAGTCCTTTCTGGCCTTACAACTTATGGATGGAGTTACTTCGAATTTAGGCCCTAATCCAAAAGTCATTGAAATCAGTGGAAAGACTACTATTAAGTGACTTCAATGAACTTTGAATTGGGAGCTTAGAGTGGTATAAATGAGAGCAGAATTAGGCTCTGTACATCTAATAATTATCTGTAGGGCATTATTTGATGTACTGTCATCCTTTTCATGGACTCTTCAGGAACTGGGTACCATTTGATTTTTAAATTCTTTTTGACCAATTTTCCATTTTATTCACTATTGAATTTCTCTTCTGGGGTTTTAATTTTGGCATTGCTGGGAGGACCTGGAAATGGGCCACATGGAGATCCTGGAAATATTAAAATACGGCCACTTCTCAATTCTTCAGGGAAAATGCATTTAAAGGGATACGTTGTCAAATGTTTATGTACTGTTATTGCAGGCAGCCAGAATCCATTAAATGACTGATGTCTGAGATTTTTTTTTCTAGTTTATTTTATATATTTGAAAAATACTTTGGCGATAGTCACTTTCATTATTTCCCCTGTAAATTTCACACATTGTTGGGGTAGGTCTTTCACACAAACAGAGAGAAACAGTCTAAAAAAAATCTACTCTAAGAGGAAAACAGGACTATAAAATCACAAATATTCGCAGGAGACTCCAGGGCAGTTGTAGTCCCTGAATTTACTTTGAATTAATTTTTTTTGAAGCTGACTAGATTTCTGGTGCATGGTGTCTCTTTAACCTCTCTTTCTAAAGAATAAATCTCATCCCAGGATCTACAAGTGTCTAGAGATGGTCTTGTCTGAAATTATACATATGAGTATCATTTCTCCAAGTCCTAAAATGTTTTCTGTGTTCCCAACTGAATCCAAGATGCAATGTTCCATATTGCCCTCACTTCCTCTCACTCCTCCAAAAGAAGAGCAAGGCTTCAAAAAAATAAACCTATCTGACCAAATCTAACTAAACAAGTTTTGTCCAGGAGTCAGCTTATATGGAATCTTAAGCTGCTCATGTACCTTCTTGGCTTCAATGGAATTTGCACTCTCCTATCTGACATGGGGGTCCAGCTGGTGGATCCATGAAGTCAAAGATATTCAGATCCCAGCTGCCCTTCAACATGTGTGATGACACAGGGTATAAATGCTCTGTGTAGGTTTTCCATATCTTGCTCCCCACTCGCAGAACCACACCTTTTCCACTGTACTTCTGAGCCCATGGAGTGTTGGCCATGACTTGCCCCATAATGTATACCATACTTTGGTCAGTTTGTCTTTCGTGGCATCAAACAGCTGAAGAAACCACAGGAGATTATTAAAAAAAAATGGATAAACTGAGGACTTTGGTTCTGGTTCTATCTAGTTACCCTTGTGTAAATAGAACTCCACAAAAGTTCTACTGGCCTAACACTAGTGTGAGACTGAAATGAGGCTTCAATCCAACTCGCACTGAAGCCAACAGAAAAGATGCTTATTGGACTCAGTGGGAGCTGGCTCAATCCTTTTGTCTGTTGTGTGTAATATGTTATGAAGAAATTGCTTAGTCTAAAATCTGAGTAGTTAAGGATTGCTTACTGAATTTAAACATTTTACTCAAACAATTTTTACTTAAAAATTGAATTTTCTGGGCAGTCTCAAGCAGTACTGTTCTTAATACTACATAATAAAGTCACTGAGATACATTTCCCACAGAAATGACTATTTTACTTATTAAAAAAATTATATGGAATGTTCAATATATGGAATCAGTACAATGGAACTCGAAGAGGCAAACTGTTCTAATGTGTTCTGACTCCTGAATGTCTGTGCACCACTGGAGCACAGTCAGATGTATCCATATTTATCATTTTGTCATCACTTGAGCCTGAAGAAAGTACTCCTACTGCTTGTGGCTGAAGAAGACTCTCCTTTGGATCAAGTGCCTTTGGAGCCGAAGGTCATGATCTAAAAATCTATAGGAGTGGAAATTCTTAGCTCAGGGATTCCTGGTTTTATTATCCAATAGCATCTACAATCTGCTAAACCCTGTCCTCATAAATGGGGAGACACATCTGATCCCTGAGAGAGCCTACAACCTAAGAAGACAATGAAATAAAGAGAATGATCATGCAAAAACTATGCACAATTTTTGTATACATTTTTAAATTTATTTTTGAGGTTGGGTCTATGATCTCACTAATGGTAATCATTGTACCAGAAACATCTGATACAAGAATGGGGGCAGATGCACATGTGATATCCTGACACTTCATTTATTGGAAAAGATGCTTCATAGCAATAAGGCTTGGAAAATGCAAACTGCTGAGCATTCTTTCAGTTTGTCTAGTTTACATACTTTCTGTTTGTAAAAACTAGGGTAAAATGTGCATTTATAACATCAGATACATAGTGCTGGATTCCCATGGTACAGTTTGTGGATATTTTATAAAAATGTGCCTAGCAGCAATAAAAGAAGTTTAATTTAAAAGGTAATGATAATTTTTAATGCTCTTGCCTAACATCTGTTATTAAACAGTAAGAATGAAGCCAAGTAGAACAGATGGAGCTGGGATTATAGACGAAGCAGGAGAAAGGGAGGTGGGGTATAGACAGGTATAAGGCTGTCAAGGTTGGATCTTGTTAGATAAAGGGAAAAAAACATCTTAACTACTAAGATGACTTTCCTCATTCCTTGGCCAGATCGCAGAAAATTTGGAAGGCAACTCCTCCCCAAGAGTCCTCACATGAAGAATCCACAAGGATCCATTTTTTCCTCTCTCCTTTTTTAAAAAATGTATGAGATACTAATTTGGAAGGTTGTCAGATCCCTCAGGCTCCATTGCCACCAATGTGCTGACAATGAGTTTTAAGGTTTTTTTTCCCCAAAAGCCAGCCAACACTGTCAGAGTGAATGAGAGAGAGAGAGAGAGGTGTATGGTTGAAAAGCAAGTGGCTCAGACAAATATTTGCAATAGTAACATATATAAAGGTATAGATGCGAAGGGTAAGCCTGGATCAGAGAAGGTATCATCAGAGGTGAGAAGGAAGCAAAGAATGAGAAGAACTTTTGCAAGACTGGAGCAATAGGGTTGAGGTAGTAGTACTAGCAGATTGTATTAAAGCTTATTAGAAGGACAGGAAGGACGACGAAGGGGAGCAAATAAAATCACAGCATTGGATGACAAACTGTGTGATTCTTTGATTTCTGAGAATGTGGCTTCCATTGTTCCAGACTAAGTGCCTTTGGGTTGCTCAAGTATTTGGAAAATATTCACCCAGCTCAGCTCATTTTAGCTCTTCTCTTTCATTTATAAAAGGGGCAGGTGCCTTAGAGCTTAAACAGTATTAACAGAAGTATGACAGGCTATTTACTTGCTTGACATTTCTACTAATTCTTAGACCTGATAACAGCTTTCCTTCTTATGACACAGAACACTTTTAAAATGATTGACAGTAAATGTTATTATACTGTTAGTGGACTCAGAATTAATTTTAATCAAATGCTGCAGAAAGGCTTTAATTATTTTTCTAGAATGTTACCTAAATGTTGTAACATATTTCAGTGACATAACAAACTAGCAATTTAAGACTTACTGTATATGATCATTGGCACATTCTATTCTAGTTCTAGTTTTTATAACTAATAAAAAAATTAAGATCTCATTGCATGTGAAATTATAGTTTCTAGTAATATTAAATAATATATTTTATTTTGAAGTCAGGCCTAAGATTTCTAGAGTCCTTAAATATACTTAAGTGTTGAAGTGTTATGGATTAGAAAAATGACAGTTAAATAATCTTTTGGTTTTATAGGGCCAGATTATCTAGTCCGGCCAAACTGTTTTCCATGCAGCACCAGAAAGCAGTGGGGGTAAACTTGGCTTTTGGTGCCTTAGGGCTTTACCAATCCTGGGTCAGCTAGGATTGGGTCAGTCCCTGCTGTGACTTAGACCAGCCTTCATGGGACTATTCCAGCAGCTGGAGATCAACTGGATGCAGCAGAATACTGACCAAACCCCATTTTTTCTGGTCACATTCCCTATGCTGGGGTTTAGCACCAGTAAAGGATTTCTACTGCCCTGCCCAGGTCTGTCACATTTAAGATTGCTTTACTCGGGTGACCAGCTTGGCTCTCTGAATCTGGCCCAAGTGGTATAGTGCCCTCCAGCCAAAAGGTCTCAACGTGTTTTCCAAACATTAATGGTATACCTCACAAAAAATGCTGTGAGGTAGGCAAGTAGGACCATATTACCTCCATCTTCCCTTAGCTTCTCTGGTCCCTATTAATCTTCGGATCAAATTCAAAACCCTCTTGGTTTTTGAAATACTTCATTGATTCATTCCAACTTCTCAGGCCCCTCCTTTCTGGAGGTGGAACACTCTCTCTGGTCTCAGTTTCATGCACCCAGCACCACAGCAGCCCCTGGCTGCCAGGATGTACAATTGCAGGGCAAGTCCTGTACTGACAGAATCTTTGGAGAATTCAGCTGCTCTAACAAGTCTCTAGGGAGCATGTGCTGCTTTGTGGTGCAAAGGGGATAGAAGGGTGCCCTAAATAGACAGGTGAGGATTCATCCAGCAGCTAATCCACTGCTGTCTGGCCCTTCAATCGAGGGGATATGACTAGTGCAAACTGTGCTCCTGTGATCCTATGTAGCATAAGAGCCCCTTGGTGGATGTTACAAGCCTCTGTAATTTAGAACAGCTCTATGGCTTTTCTAAAGTGGGCTGGGGACAGGGACAGTAGAAAATTGGCCCTAGGATTATATAACTGCAAACTGTTCTTTTGTGGCTCTCCTCTCAGCACCTATACTTACAGCTTAGAATTCAGGACTATATAAGAGTCCGCTTTATAGTTTTTCTTAAGATGCTTGGAGCCAAAACACTGGATCCAAACAACCCCTGTTCTTGTAGAAGTTCACATCTGAATCTGAATATCATGCTTGGAGCCCAAGAAATTATTAGGGTGCATTAAGTATATCTTCTGTATAGTTAGCCTAAAATATACCAGTTGAGGATTTCTCATCATCTGCAGTTGTTTTGTCAAAGATTGCTGCCCTGTGAAATACAGTATTCATCTACTCCCAACTGCCTGCTTGAAATTCAGCAATTTGAAAATATTAACAGCAAACATTGTAGTTTAAACAAAAAAGAGTTGCAGTATAGTGCTCGATTTTTCTGTCTCTAAAGCAATTCATTTGAGGATATTTATGCAGTAAAATCTCTTTATTGGGAAATCTCAACAAACCCTTTCAAATGAAACTAAGGGACAGACACCATATGTTTATTCATTTTTATCTAAATAATAAGCTTTCTGGAGGGAAGTGTCTGAGCAACAGGTCTGAAAGTTAATTAGACAATTCTGTGGCAAAGCATTTGGCAAATTAAAAAAAATCCTTTTCTCTGGCATTTAGAAGGCAGAAAAAGAGCAAAGGGAATTGGTGAAATGTTGTGAAACCTTCAAAATGGCATATTAGAACATATAAAACCCTTTTGACATTTGGAACTTTTAAGACCAATCCTCCAGCGTTACTCATTGTTGTAAGGAATACATCAACTACAAGAATCCTTAAAATAAGTTACAGGAGTCAGTTGAATTGAGTTGTAGTGACTGAACTACAACAATTAATTCAAAAGGAAATTACACTCCAAATCAGCAACAATAAAAGGCCCAGTTTGACTAAATTACATGCAACAAAACTGAGTTTGCATGAATATAACCTGGCTTCACATGGGTAGAATGTGAGTTTACACAAGGAGTAATATGGTAGTTGAAATCCATTCTTAAAATGCCTGATGAGTTAATGGATAAGAGAACTGATGACATGTCATTCACAGAGGATGTGGGCATACCACAAGTAGTTCAGGTATTGTACTGCTAAACATGGGGATATGTATATGATTCAGATCCATAAATAAGCATGATTTTTGCCTGAGCTCCACTCTGAATAATAAAAACAAAACATGTTTCCCTGACCTTTTGTCCTCCCACTGCATCCTGTCTTTTATGTGTTTTTCTTTTAGACTGTACTCTTCCTGGGGCGGGAGCTGTCTTAGATGTCTGTGCCATCTACAGCACTGAATACTTAAACTATTTTTGGCAATCAAATTGCTTAGATCCTCTCATGAACCTGAGACAGTGAGAGTTGTTCACTGAGGAACAGAGGATCAGTCAAAGTATTGGAAATATACAAGTTAAGACTCAATACATTTGAGAATTAATCTGTTTTACAAACCTAGGATGACTTCATAAAATCCAATTGAGTTTTGACTCCTTAGCAGAAGCAACTGATTCTGCATACAGTGCAATTCTTATGAGTGAAAATATTGCCTAGAAATCTTAATATTGCAATATTATCTCATGCAATTAATAGTTCATGAAATGTTGGGGCCTTTCTGCTTCCATTTGGGCTGGAAATACCAAGAGAACATCATTCGTAACAGCGTGTTTAAGTGTGGCTAGGCATAGGGAGTGCATAACAGCATAAATAAAAAATGTGTGTGTGTGTGGGTGGGGAATATTTTTCTGAACCTGCAGAAAGGTTTTGTTCAGGTTGCTATTTCATCTGAAATAAATTGCCCCTTACTAATTGTGTCAAGTTATACAGGCTCTTTGAAGTTTACGCGTGGAACTCTTCTCGGCTGATGACATGCTGGTTCAGGCTTGTCTTTAAATATGACGGGGGGGAAGATACTCTGACTAAGGAAGTGGCATTAGGGAAGCAGAGTGGGATTTGAAAAGAAGCCCATCCATCTGACCCTGGCTTTAGTGGCAAAGGCCAGTGTTCCTTGAGTACAGTTGGCTAGAACTCCCGTCTGCCCTAAGTAGTAAGTGAGGGACAAGACTGGCTCCATGTAAATCTCAGATGGTTTCCTGTGAGGTATAGGAAAACTGGGATATGTGGTGCACGGGAGCCATGTCTGTAGTCCTTGGTTTTGGCAAGGCCTGCTGGGAAGTTGGGTTGTATCTTAAGAGCATTCAGAGAGAGCTGAAAGGAGCAGTGTCTTCTCGAATGCAAGGGCAAGTAATGCACTTTTCTGATATTTAATTTGGTAATTATTTATTTGTGGCATCTGGAACAAATCTATATACTCTGTGTAGTTTTTCCTGTTTCTATTTGGAGCAGTTTAAAAATTAAGATACCTGTCAAAGGTAGTTTTCTGTTCAAACTGTTTAGAGGTGATGCAAAGAACTGCACAGAGGAATCATTTGCAGAGTACAACAACAAAGGACAGTTACCTGTTCCGTAACTGGCGTTCGAGATGTGTTGCTCCTATCTATTCCACAGTAGGTGTGCGTGCTCGCCATGTGCACCGGTGCCGGAAGTTTTTCCCTTAGCAGTATCTGTACTGGGGGAGCACAACTGCGACCCCTGGAGTAGCGCCTCTATATCGCGCTATAAGGGGAGCTGCACACTCCCCCCCCCTCAGTTCCTTCTTGCCAGACAACTCCGACAGAGGGGAAGGAGGGCCGGGTGTGGAATAGACAGGAGCAACACATCTCGAAGAACGCCAGTTACGGAACAGGTAACTGTCCTTTCTTCTTCGAGTGATTGCTCCTGTGTATTCCACAGTAGGTGACTCCAAGCTAAATCTGATGGAGGTGGGTAGGAGTTTAAAGGTTATGGGGACGGAGTATCGCCCTACCAAACCCGGCGTCATCCCGTGCTTGGGAGACGATCGCATAGTGCGAGGAAAAGGTGTGGAGAGAGGACCACGTGGCAGCCCTACATATGTCCTGGATAGGGACGTGAGCTACATAGGCGGCTGACGAGGCCTGCGCTCTCGTAGAATGCGCCTTTACGATAGGCAGCGGGGGAACCCCTGCCAAGTCATAACACGTGCGTATGCACGAGGTGATCCAGCGGGAAAGGCGCTGGGAGGAGACTGGTTGCCCTCCCATACGCTCGGCCGATGCAACGAACAGCTGCGAGGATTTCCTGAATGGTCTGGTACAGTCCAGGTAAAAGGCAAGTGCCCTACGCACGCCTAGCGTGTGTAGGCGGCGCTCCTCGTTAGAGGAATGGGGCTTAGGACAGAGTATTGGTAAGAAAATGTCCTGTTCCATATGGAAGGTGGAGACCACCTTGGGGAGAAATGCAGGGTGTGGGCGAAGCTGGACCTTATCCCTATGGAAGACCGTATATGGGGGTTCCGAGGTCAAGGCCCTAAGCTCCGAGACCCGACGGGCTGAGATGATAGCCACCAAGAATGCTACTTTCCAGGACAGGTGGGACCAGGAACACGTGGCCAAGGGTTGAAAGGGAGGGCCCGTGAGGCGGGATAGCACTAGGTTCAGATCCCATTGCAGGACTGGGGCCCTGGCGTACGGAAATGTACGATCTAGTCCCTTTAAAAAGCGGGAGGTCATCTCATGGGAAAACACCGAGTGACCCTGCACTGGAGGGTGAAAGGCTGAAATGGCTTCTAAATGTACCCTGACGGAGGCTGGAGCTAGACCTTGGGTCCTAAGGGACAGGAGGTAATCTAGAATAAGTTGGAGGGATGCAGATGACGGGGAGGCACCCCGCTCCCTCGCCCATTTAGAAAACCTAAACCATTTGGCAAGGTAGGTCCGCCATGTAGACGGCTTTCTGCTCTCCAGCAGAATTCGTCTGACATGCTCTGAACACCTTCCCTCCTCCTCGTTTAACCATGGAGCAACCATGCTGTCAAGTGAAGCGCGGCTAGGTTGGGATGGAGAAGGCATCCCCTCTCCTGGGAGAGGAGATCCGGGCGGAGCGGCAGTCTCCACGGGGGGGCCACTAACAGTTGCAGGAGGGTCCCGTACCAATGCTGACGGGCCTAATCCGGGGCTATGAGGATGACCCTCGACCTGTCCGCCTTTACTTTCTGCAAGACCTTGCCTATCAGTGGAAATGGTGGAAAGGCACAGAACAGTTGGTCTGACCACCATAGGAGGAATGCGTCCGAGATCGCCCCCCTTTCTGCCCCTGCCCTGGAGCAGAACTGGGGGCAAAGACGATTCTGGGCGTAGCAAAGAGATCTACCTGGGGAGCTCCCCACTCTTGGAAGAGCTGCCGGGCGACCTCCCAGTGGAATGACCACTCGTATTGGTGGGAGAAAACCCTGCTGAGGTGATCGGCTCGCGTACTGCGCGTGCCGGATAGGTGAAAAGCCCTCAGAGAGATGTCGTGGGCTATACAAAATTGCCATAGGTCCAAGGCTTCCTGGCACAAGACCGAGGAGCGCATGCCCCCTTGCCTGTTGATGTAATACATCGCGGTCGTATTGTCCGTGAGGACTCTGACCATCTTTCCCCGAAGGTGCAGGCTGAGCGCTATGCATGCCTGGCGCACCGCCCTGAGTTCCCTGACGTTATGTGCAGGGACAATTCCGAGGTCGACCATCTGGGTTTGGAAGCTCCCCACATGGGCTCCCCACCCCAGGTCCAAGGTGTCCGAAACTAGATCTAGTGTGGGAGGGGTCTCTCGGAAGGGGATCCCTTGTAACATGTTGTCCAGGAGGGACCACCATTGCAGGTCGGCCACTACATTGGGAGGTACCGTGACAACCTTGTCCAGGCCGTCCCTGGCTTGGGAATATTGGGAGGCCAGCCAGAGTTGGAGGGGCCTCATTCTGAGCCTGGCATGTCACACCACGGAGGTGCAGGCTGCCATGTGGCCCAGGAGTTGAAGGCACACCCTTGCCGTTGTCACGGGGAAGGATGCGACCGAGGCTATGAGACTTTTGAGCGTCTCGAACCTGTCCCTGGGAAGAGAGGCCGCGGCCACCATCGAGTCCAGCTGCGCTCCTATGAAGTGTATGCGCTGAACCGGTACTAACGTGGACTTGTCCTTGTTTACCACTAGGCCTAGACTCTCGCAAGTGGCCAGCAGGAATTTCATCTGGGCCTGCACCTGGGACCGAGACTTGCCTTTGAGCAGCCAGTCGTCCAAGTAGGGGAAAATTTGCAGCCCGTTTCTCCTGAGGTAGGCTGCCACTACCACCATGCATTTGGTAAAAACCCTGGTGGCCGTGAATAGGACAAAGGGAAGGACCGTAAACTGGTAGTGGTCCCGCCCTACCAGGAAGCGGAGGAAGTGCCTGTGACCCTCGAAAATATGGATGTGGAAATAGGCATCCTGGAGGTCCAGGGCTGCAAACCAATCCCCTGGGTCTAGGGATGGAATAATAGAGGCCAGGGAAACCATGCGGAACTTGTAATGAACCATAAACTGGTTGAGGCTCCGCAGGTCGAGGATGGGCCTGAGCCCGCCTTTTGCATTTGGAATCAGGAAATACCAGGAGTATAAACCCCTGCCCTGGAATTCCCAAGGCACCTTCTCCACCGCCCCCAGGGGGAGGCGCATCACCTCCTGGTCTAGAAAGAGGGTGTGCTCCGGGTCCCCGGGGATCCCCGGGGGCGGGGGTTGGTGGAGGGGGGGCGAAGTGAACTGCAACATGTAGCCCCTGGAAATGGTGCTGAGGACCCACTGGTCCGACGTGATCCGGGACCATTGCACTCGGAAGGCAGATAAACAGTTGCAGAACACAAACTTTATTAACTGGGGGGCTCCACTGGCAACAGGCCCGGTGCCCCCCCGCAAAGAGTCAAAAGCGCCTCTTCCCCTGCCTTTTGCCCTTGGAGGGCCCAGGTCACGGGGCCGAGCGGGACTGGCGCTTGGATCTACGTCTCTGCTCCCTCGCCCTCTTAGGTGGAGGCTCATATCTGCCCCTACTTGGAGGAGCCGAGGTCTGTGGCCTGGGTTTGTCCTTAGCAGGTGGGACATATAGGCCCAGAGTTTGCAGGGTGGTGCGGGAGTCCTTCATTACATGTAGATGGGTGTCTGTCTGATCCACAAACAGGGCCTTCCCGTCGAAAGGCAAGTCCTGTATGAGGGACTGGGACTCTGTGGACAGCCCTGACAGCGAGAGCCATGACGCCCTGCGCATGGCAACAGCAGAGGCCATCAAACGGGCTGCAGTATCTGCCATGTCCGAAGCCGCTTGGAGGGCCACTTTCGCCACCGCGCCTTCGTCGACCAAAGCTCTGAACTCCTTCTTATCCCTTTCCTGAAGAAGAGTTTCAAACTTTGGCAAGGACCCCCACAAGTTAAAATCATATTGGCTCAGGAGGGCTTGATGATTTGCCACCCTGAGCTGGAAGCTCGCCGATGAATAAACCTTCCTGCTGAAGGTATCCAGTCTTCTGGCATCGTTATCTTTGGGGGTGGGCGCAGGTTGGCCATGCCTCTCTCGGTGGTTTACCGATTCCACCACCAGAGAGTTGGGTACCGGGTGAGAGTACAAATATTCGTGCCCCTTTGCTGACACAAAGTACTTCCTCTCCGCCTTTTTTGAAATAGGCGCCAAGGACCCAGGGGTTTGCTAAAGCGACATGGAGATATTGGCCACCCCTTGGTGGAGAGGTAGGGCCACACGGCCCGGTGACGAGGAGGACAAGACATTGAACAACGTGTCCAACAGCTCCTCCATCTCCTCAGCCTGGAGCTGGAGATTGGAGGCGACCCGCCTAAGGAGCTCCTGGTGAGCCTTAAAGACTTCCTGTAAGGTGGATGGTGGCACCACAATGGATTCTTCTGGTGCCGGTAAAGGGACCGGATCTGCTGCCAGGGCATCAGGCGGTGCCGGTGGTTCAACCCCCGAGTCAGAGCCCAAGTGCGGTGCCGCTGCCTCAGTGCCAGCTGACTTTTCGCGGTGTCAAGGTGGGGACGTCAAGTGTACCTGCGATGCCCCAGCCACCGAACGGGGTCTCGCTGGTGCTGGTGGTTGGGGCCAAGGTGCCCACTGACACCATTGCCCTTGCCAGGGTGCCCCTTGCCAGTGCCCCACTTGGGGACCTAGCGGAGCCGCTAGATCGTGCGGGGTGGTGTGGCCCGGGGATGGGCAGCTGGGTGCCGAGGCCGAGGTTGCTGATGAGCGCACGGTGCCACACGAGCGACGGGAGCGTCCACGGCCGCATCGGTGCCGGCCTCAAGATTTAGAGCTCAACGAGGAAGACCTGTACCCATCAGAGGTACTGCTTCCAGAGTCACCACGGTGACCGTGGCTACGACGGTTAGGTGCCGGTGACGGCCGAGGGGTGCTTTGTGAACGACGCCTGCCGGAGCGATCACTCGAGTCTGAGCGTCGGTGCCGATGGTGTCGAGACCTGCTCCTATAACTCCAGTAGGAAGAGGAGCGTCGACGCCTCCTGCCTCGGTGCCTGCGACCCCTCCCGGTAGCGGAGGACCCTTGGGACTCCCTCTCAGGCGAGTCAGCCCCCAGCGTGGGCGTCTGGCACGGGCTACGAGATGGCCCCGCAGAATGGGTAGGCACCTCATCCTCGGAGTGGGTGCTATGCCGAACTGGGGAGGGTCGATGAGCTCCCAGCGGTGGCTTCCCTCTGGAGCTAGGGCCCATCTTGGGTGGCGCACTCGGCACTGGAAGGGCGAGGATATCACGCGCTGCCTGCACTGCCTTCGGCGTTGACGGTACCCTCACCGCTGGGGAGGCACGCACTGACGGGACCGGACTACTCCGCTCAGCGCAAGTCGGAGGTCTGGGTCCCGATGGGGATCGTGGGCTGCCCAACTCGGGTGCGGCCTCACCCCTGTCCTTTTCTTGGCGTCGCTGAGTCTTCCCTTGCTTCTTAGCGGGGAAGCAGTGCCGACTAGTTGATGGGGCATCACTGCGCACCGACGACACGCCCGGCGCTGGATCGGGACGGCGTCCGGGTGCCGGGGCCAATGCCGACTCCATTAGTAAGGCCTGGAGATGGATATCTCGTTCGAGTTTCGTTCTTGGTTTGAACGACCGGCAGATTTTACAACGCTCACTTACATGAGTCTCGTCCAGACAGCGAAGACACTGAGTGTGTGGATCACTTCTGGGCATAGAACTGCGACAGGAGTTGCACAACTTGAAGCCTGGGGCACGGGGCATGCCCCGAGCCAGGCCACTACTAGAAATTTGCTTACTAAGAACAGTTGTACTACTAAGGTTTGCAGTGCTGCAGCGGAGCTGGAGCACTAAGTTCCGACTACCTTCACTGGCGGCAAGAAGGAACTGAGGGTGGGGGGAGTGCACAGCTCCCCTTATAGCGCGATATAGAGGCGCTACTCCAGGGGTCGCAGCGGTGCTCCCCCACTACGGGTAGTGCTAAGGGAAAAACTTCCGGCACCTGTGCACGTGGCGAGCACACACACCTACTGCGGAATACACAGGAGCAATCACTCAAAGAAGAAATGTTATTAGTACCACAAAGCCTCAGAACTATGCTACATATTCTTGAGTGCAGAATATGTAGTAAACTCCTTACCGAGTTTACATATATACTCCTTACTCTTTACGTATATACATTCCAAGGAGTTGAACTTCTGTTGATCAGTCTATGCCACTAACTATAACAAACCAAGAAAGTAAAGTCAGGAATCCTTATAATCTCTCAAACTATAGAACATCTTTGTCCTGTAGATTTGATCACAAATCTTAGTTTATTAAATTTCATTGAAAGACCAATCCATTCTAAAATAAATAAATACAGCATTCTTTTTTGTGTGTGTTTTCAGATCCTTTTCCAGATTTTCTAAAATAGCTAACTGCTTTGTGTATAAAGTTTCCCTGCAGCAGCAATGGGGCAGACTTGGCCAATCTTTAAAAAACAAAAACAAAAAACAAAAAAAAACCCTATTTTATTTTTGCATGCGTTCAAGTTGTTATATAAAGTGGTTGGAAGACTAAATGACTCAATTCATATCTTGAGAGCAAAATGCTTCTCTCACGGCTGCTGTGCTATAAATTGGTCTGACCAGCTGTACTGTCACGTTCTCCTAAAATTCAAAACTTACCATTAGAAAGAGACAAAGTGTGTCAACCTTAGCAACATCCACTCAAAGTAGAGGATGGACAATTCCAAGTAATGAACATTGATTGCACTCTGAGTCTTCAGAGCAGAGCAGACTCTTGTTGACTCCCCAAGTAGTTACTCCAACATTGACCATACTCTGGGGCATACATACTGACTGTCGAAGAGGTGACAGCACCCATTTTATTCTTGACTGTTCTTTTTTGTCCATTTGTTCTTCACAAATTGCAGAGTAGTAGCAGCTCAAAAAGGTACAGATAAATGTAGCAGTTACAATTGTCCATAGGTAGGATTTAGTAGACACTCATCCATCTTTCAGAGACTGCAGTGAACGCAGTTGTTTTAGAAAACATTTGATATTTGAAATTGTCTCCTGATCACGGTAAATACTATTGAGTGTGTGATATTAAGGGAAAACAAAGAGGGAACTGGAAGAAGTTGTGGGGATTAGGTTAGACACCCAATGGAAATAGAGCTGGTCAGGAATTTTTCAACAAATAATTTTTAATCAAAAAGGCAATTTGTTGAGTCCAAAATTGTTTGTGAAATAGGGTCTGGCTTGACAAATTTCCTAACTTGAAAAAAAATGTAGAGAAAATTTTGAAATTCTCAAAACATTGTGTTTTGACATTCTCTACATGAAAAATTCTGGTTAGAGTAACTATTTGTTTAGACATTTAAGCAAATTTAACTGAAAAACAAAATCTTGAAAAGTGAAAACAAGGCCAATCAAAATGAGATACTTCACTTCCATTGACCCAAAATGGAAAAAAAATATTTTTTTGATTCATGAATATTTTCAAGATTGATTTTTATTCCTGATTTGATAAAGGAAAAAACTCCAAACTCTCAGGGCAGCATTGCAGCAGTGCAGGTGCACCACTATAGTGTGTCAGTGAAGACACTACTATGGGAGATGCTTTCCTGTCAGCGTAGTTTATCCACTTCCGCAAGAAGCCCTCCCGTCAGCATAGCTCTGTCTACACCAGCAATTAGGTCGGTTTAACTACGTCACCCAGGGGTGTGGATTTTTCACACCCCAGAGTGATGTAGTTATCCAGTATAAGTTTATAGTGTAGGTATGGCCTCAAATATTCCTGGGACAGGAAAAATGTTGTGCCCAACTCTAAGTGGATACTCTGCTGAAAAAGTAGTAGACATCAAGACCTTATACTTTCTGCAGCAGAAACCACTTCAAAAGGGACATTCCTGGTGGCAGCTACTATTTCATGGAGAGGTTCCTGGACAAAGTTGGATTATAGCAGTCTGCGGCCATAGGCACACCACAACCTGGGACCCCCAATGGCTCAACCCTGTACTCTGGCCCAGACCCTTTTCTTGGAGTATTGGAGGCAGGGGTTTTCCCCCTCCTTCCCAGAAAGGTTGGGGCAGCTGCATAAGGCCTCCATGCACCCATATGAATGGGAGAACTGGCCCCTCTGACACCTCCTAGACAGGCAGGGATGGCAGCAGGGTCTCCTTATACTTACCCCTAAATCTGCTTGGGTGATTAGGCTGGGCCTGCTGCACTCTTCTCCTGCCACACACTCAGACATTCTCTGTTGGGCTGCTGTTGGTGAAGACCTCCAAAACACCACAATGTGGAGTAAACACCCCACTGAGGCAGCTCACACCTCTCAGGTTGTTTCCAGATTCAGGTAGTCATCACTATATCAGTCACACTAAAGTCACATTTTCAAGCTTTACTTCACAGCCATGAGAGCTAGAAACCTGTGTGTTAAAGGAAAAAGATGAGATTTTGATATAACATAATTCAAAGAGCTGGGGCCCTAGACATGGAGCTATAGTGCCTGTGCCTCAGTCCAGACCTGTTCCTAAAGGACAGTCTCTTCCATGAGAAGAACCTGTAGCACTAAGCTGCCATGGAACAGAGGACAGCCACAGAATGGCATGGTGCCATCAGGATGGCTCAGGCTTTTTGGCAACCTGTCCAAAATGCACATGGACCTTGGAGGCTCCAAACCCTGCTCCTGATCCACCTAGCTCCAATTGACAACACCAGCAGAAACTCTGCAAAGGGGACATTTCAGGCCCTTCAATAGGTTTGCCACAAGAGGACATAATCTGACCCAATGCTGTCATCAGAGCTGGATGGGAAACAGTTTTCCCAGCCTGAGTAAAAGTGAGAGATTTCAAAAGTTTTTACTGTCCCGAATTGGGCCCCAAAGCCAAAAACTCACAGTTTTGTGTGGAACTGAAATCCCGCTATATTTGATTTTGGAAACACTAAAAGAGATTGCTTCTGAAATGAAGTATGTTCCATGATCTCCCCGGTTACCCAGTGGGTGGCTGTTGCTCCAGATTTGAAGGGTTTGTGTATTCCAGGTTTTGATTAAGCAAATTGCAACAATATTGTGTGCATTCAGCCACCACAAATTAATCATAGAATCATAGAATAACAGGGTTGGAAGGGACCTCAGGAGGTCATCTAGTCCAACCCCCTGCTCAAAGCAGAACATAATAAAATAGAACATCTAGTTAAGAGTTCATTTAAACAAGCAGGGCTTCTGGAGGCAAGGTCAAAACTAGCTGTAGGCTTGCAGTTTCTAATAATCAGAATGGGAGAAGGGGGCAAAAACAACAAATTAAAAAATAAGTAATAAAAACCTTAAGCTTGGGAGCCTTTAATATAAAAGCTTATTATAACTAAAATTATTTAAAATATTGTTAATACATTATTTATTTATTTTTTAAAAACCCAATCAATGTCACTATAAGCTGTATGTTTTCTACAACATAATTATAAAAAACTAAATAATAAAATATGGTTTGAAACAGTTCTCTAAAGCTATCCTAAGAAAACTTTCCTAATACCATACTCCCTGGAGGGGAAGCGACCAGCCATTGTGGACCTGCTGTTAATTACTCAATATCTCTAATTCTAGGTAATTTCTAAAAATGTTCTAAACCTATTGCTTGTGTCTGAGTAGGCTTAAATGTAATAAATTGTAATTTTAAATACAAGCACGCTTACTTGTATTAGTCTTTCATCAGCCGAAAGCGCTATGTTCCCATTAATTTATTCCTAACACCGCCTAAAGTAAAACAGTTAAGTTACCACTGCTTTAAGTTCTGAAAACCCTGGGTAACAAAGCCAGAGACTCTGAAAGCCCTGCCCTCTTTTGGCTGAAATAAGTATGTTTCCTGCCCATTTCATAGCTACCTACCACTGATTAGCAGCAGTGACACTGACCAGACTCCTGTTGTCAAAGACGATGTCAATTTCAATCTGGGCTTGCCAGGACTGCAAGGGACCTGGGGAGCCGGAAAGCCCAGGAAGCACTGAGTCCTCAGTAGCGTGCCTGGCAGGCTCAAGGATAATTGAGAGCCTGAAGTCCTGGGTGTGCCAGCTCCCAGCTTAGTAGCTTTAGGCAGGTGAGCCGGCAGGAATCCAGGCAGAGTTCTATCAAAACCCAGCCTGGAGTCTGTAAGAAGTTCATTGAAATCAAACAGTTCCCTCTAAATGGTTCAACTTAGACAAATCAGCAAATTCCAATGGAAAAAAATGTTTTGCCAGAATTTTTCCAACCAGTTCTACTGTTCATACTGAAGCATTTGCAGTTTCCTGTTTTGCATGATTTAATTCTGTTAAGCACTTTGGGGTAACTTTGCATGAAAGACACTGTACTCCAAAAAAAGTTGCATTGTCAGCTTATAGTTTTGTTACACAATGAAACATTTTATGTACAATTGCCCTTTTTGTCTTTCTATAATTCTGCTTCCTGCTGGTTTTCAAATAGCTTTCATGTCCCTGCAATTGCCAACTTCAAATTGAAAATATATGCATATTGATATCACAGAAATAAGAAAACAATTACATTAAAAAGGTAAGATATTTTCATTGCACATTACATTTTCCCCAATGTACAGCTGAAAGGGAAATATTTATATTTTCAGTGCTTGAAAAATCCAGGCATCATTCCAAAAGGAACTAAATCACCATGATGCGATGTTTTCCATTTATTTGATGGCATTAGTACAATTTTTGCTTGAATAAAAAACAATGGGCTTTTTACATCACATGTAGGTTGCATAAAAATTCCTATTTTTTTCCATTGAATTACTAACCAAGGCTTATTATGAAACTGACAGGAACACTACTTGCAATATAACAGCATTATATAAAAATGAAATATAACTACTATTACTACCTATTCCTTCTGTGGTCAGAAACAAGCAATATTATTTAGGGTTATCGTGAGCTGTTTGCTACAGCTCTAGCCACAAACTCTTTTTGGGTCTGCATGATAAACCATGGGTTTACCTTTCCTTTCACCTCTTAGGCTCACTCCTACAGTAGCTCCTTTTCTTTGCTAGTTACTTAGCAATGAGGCCATGCCCAGGCTTCCACTCTCAAAGCACATGAGAAGATATTGCTTTTCCTGAAAGAAGATTTTGGCACTAAAGGAGAATTATTGGATTGCAGTGTTAGCCTCAGTCCTCCGACAGATTTAATTTTGAACACTGGGCCAGATTTGACCCTGCTTTATATCCGCTTCTGCCACCATAAAGCAGGAGCCCTGGTGTCTGAAAGTCTGGTGGAGCTAGAGCCACTTCAGGCCCGAAAGTGGGCAGTGCTGTCTGGGTAGAAGGCAGGGCTAGTGCAGTCAGGTGAGGCATTAACTCTAGCTCTCCTTAATGCAGCTTCCATTACCTCGGTACCTATGAGGTGGAATTAAAGCTGCTGTCCCCTAGAATGATACCTTAAGGTACAGTGGGGATGGAAACTTTATCTGCTCTTCCCCACTGGTAAATCCTTGCAGAGCAAGGTGGACCTTATTGGCACAGAGGAAATTTCACCATGGACTGCACTAGCTGGGCTGAATTTAAAAACTCAGTCTTTTAAAACTGTCACTCTGCCTGATTTTCTAACCTCCAAAAGCACAAAAAAAACCCAACAACAACCCAGTGATCAAGGTGAATTACTATGAGAGAGATGAGCTGTAGCCCCTAGAATCCAATGAGTAATAACACACATTAAACTGATGAAAAGAGTGAGGTTGGGAGTTCTGTATAACTCCAAAGATGTTGTAAGCCTGGCTTAACAGAGTGTGGGAGTGGCCTACAAGATGGATAGCAATTCACTCCATTCTGAGCAATGTCAGAGGATCAATGGATATTTCTACATTCAGCCTGCTTTCTGAGCTGACACAAGCTTAAAAACATCCACTTTGCACAGTGAAAGGGCCAGGAAGAATCACAGCCTTAGTTATAAAAGGTGTGACCAGATGTAATTCCTGTTTTTTCTCACATCAAAATTTCACTTTCACCCTGCTGAAAGCTCTCTACAGGGATAACAGTGACGGGTGTATTGAATTAAGATAGCATGAACATTATAATACAAACACCTGCCACTGATAAAGCCAGTCTCCTTCAAGTAAACAAGCTGCCTTTTTGCAACAATGCTATTAAAGACTTTGCTGAGATATTTATGTTGCTTAGGGCAATGGGTCATAAGGAACCACACTTTCTTTCTTTGGGTTAATTCTTGCTGTTATTGCAGCCATTGGCAAAATACATGTGCTTCTCAATGGGACCAGAATTTGGCCCTTTACCATTTGATATAAGACCATTCCATGCCTCTAGCTTTTCTTGTGGGAATTAACTGGTGACCTGAAGCGTTTAACATGATTATTCAATTGACCCAGAGGATGATTAAAATCTGCCAAAACCCCATTTCACTAACATATCTTCTTTAGTTATATACCAAGTGTAATTTCCATTATTTCAGCAGGGAGACACCAAGAATTCAAGGAAGACTATTCCTCAATAACAGTGATTTAAGAGATTAAAAGCTAAGAGGTTACGTTCTGGGGAAGACTTAACATCCCCACAGAATAGGTGTAAACAGCAGAATTGGAATAAGAACACAAGAACAGCCATATTGGGTCAGACCAAAGGACCATGTAGCCCAGTATTCTGTTTTCTGATAGTAGCCAATGCCAGATGCCCCAGAGGGAATGAACAGAACAGGTAATCATCAAGTGATCCATCTCCTGTCACCCATTCCCAGCTTCTGGCAAACAGAGGCTAGGGACACCATCCCTGCCTGCCCTAGCTAATAGCCATTGATGGACCTATCCTCCATGAATTTATCTATTTCTTCTTTGAACCCTGTTATAGTCTTGGCTTCACAACATCCTCTGGCAAGGAGTTCCACAGGTTGACTGTGTGCTGTGTGAAAAAATACTTCCTTTAGTTTAATCTTATGGTGATTTGCATGTCTGATACCAAGGCAGTTTAGAATAGCAATTATATTAGCTGTTCCAGGAGTCATGCCCAGCCCACCACCTTCAGTTAATCAACATGAGCAAAACTGATTATCAACAATATCATTTTTGGCTATCTTGCCTATGACAATGATGTGGAGCAGAGACTCTAGGAGAAACATTCCTTCTAGTAAAAGAGTAAGACCAAATCTTGAGAACAGAAACTCTTCAGCTCCCATAGATGTCAGTGGGATTTCTAGGTTCTCAGCACCTTTCAGGTTTTGGTCTCTAGAGCGGCTAGGAAAACAAAACTCAGTCATGAGAATGAATACGTCTTCTGGCATCAATCTCATGAAAGGCTGAATGGCTAAATTTCATCTTCTCATTACCGCTTTTTTCCTATGGAGTTGGGTTTGAAGGCTTTGTAAGAGATAATAGCTCTCCATGCTCTAGACATGGTTGTTAGGAACCCAACAGAGCCATTTGAAAAATGGCTAGCTAAAATCTGGAACACACTGGGAAAATGAATGGTAAAATTGTGAAAAAGACTGAAGTAGAATAATAGTTCAATACATTCCTTGGTTAGCACTACAGCATCCTATGAATGCTAGGACAAAAATAGCAACTAATCACCAAAGAGTTGCGTCACGTCATTTGTGAATCTAAAAATCACACAGCCTTCTCAAATAGTTTTATCAGATAGCAGCCAATCAATTCTTAGGGGAAGAAAAAATGGAAGCTGGTCTTCAGGCCAAATGGGCATTAGAATGCTACTTGGAAAGGCCTAGCCCCCAGCCCCCAGGATCCTCAACAGGTTATGAGAGACGCCAATGAGCCATCACCTACCTGATGGGTTCCATATTAGAACTAACAGGTTCCAACAAGGCTATATTTGGACGCCTGATTAGTCTAGATAGGGTAATCAGGAGAATGGCAATCCTATCTAGCCTTTGAGCTGGCTGATTATCCAATTTTAATATCATTTAACATGTTTTAAGGGGCTGCTTGGCTCCTAAAGTGTATCCTATAGATCCCTGGGATGGAGAAGTTTCCTTCTGGTTTCCTAAGCCTTGTGGGGCATCCCCAGAACCTCCCCCTACTTGTGGGTGCTTTCCCAACAAAACTCCTTACAGTGGAGCCCTACCCCCAGGCATCTTCTAAAAACTGCAGGAGTGGAACTTCCCCCATATAATTGATCTCCAGAGATCTACCTGGAAAAGGATGGAAGAATGTATTGCAGAATGCCCTTGTTTGTCCCATTCTCCTACTCTCCTGTAGATTTCATACAAACCCCAGGTAGGGATCTCCTTTCCTGTGCAACTCTTAGAAGTCTGTAGAAAAATAGGCTACCCTCCTTCAGTTCTTAGGAAGTATATAGGACTGGGGAATCCACTCCTCTAAACACTGATAAGTCATCGGTAAGGAGGAAAATGCCCCCCAAGTCATCTGCATTCCACATTTCCATGTTAGGCTGGTTTAAAAAACAAAACAAAACTAAGGTAATTCACACCCAAACTTTAAGATGAAGTTAAGGTCATCAGTGTGCATCAGTGATTTGCACACACATTATCTTTCAACATTTGTTTACATCAAAAACAAAACCAGCCATGTTACATACCCAGGAAACTGAACATAAAGGTTGCACTTCCCCAACAAGCAAAGCCAACCAAACAGAACCTTTGATTGGCTAAGAATTGTGCACAGTTTATTAATTTTGTAGGCTGGACTTCCCTGCCCCTCACCCCAACACACTTTTGTGTCTCATCTACCTTTTACACCTTGACTTTTAGACTAAGTTCTCTGGTGCAATTACTGTAATTTTCTATATTGAAAAGTGTTTAGCACAATGGGGGCTTGGCCTCCTTCGCTTCTAGGTGCTTCCACAATACAAATGTTAATAATAGTAATAATTCTGCCCCAATACAGTTGTCACAATATAACATTGTCTTATTGATTTAGAAATTATTGCACAAAGTTGCTTTTATACTTTAAATGAAAGAAGTCCTCATGTTCATTTGGATACATTTAAGGGAGAGAAAATCAGTTCAGAGTAGCTGCTCAGGAGATTATTTGAAGTTGTTCTCTTGAATTGTTTGCCAATCACACTAGTGGGAGTAAAATCGAGCGCAAGACTAACATGAGCAATGAGCAGATTCTCATAAAATATGCCAATATTCCTGCTAGTTATCTTTGTAAGCATAAAAGAATCTTAAAAGGAATCTTAAAAAAATCCTTAATTGTATCACTTACATGCTCCCCCTCCAGTCATATAGTATTAGAATGTGTATTTTAAATATCCTAGTATTTGATTTGCCTTACAGTAGTTGCATTCTAGCCTTTCAACGACTATTTTCAGTCTCATGTGTTGCATTTGTGGTACATATTCTTGTTTCAATCCCTTGAGCTTAAATGTTCCTCATGACCCTAGACAGTACAGTACTATTTGCACATAGCAAAAACTGCAAGATTCAGATGGTTTCCAGTTATACTTCCCTTTTCCTCAAGCAAGTTCTTTTTCTACTGAAGTTTTCTGGTTTTGGTGATTTTATTTTTTAATCTTGATGAAAAATCACATTAAGTATTTGAGTTTGGGATGCATGAAAAAATGGTACTTTTCTTGAATGGTCCAATGGAAAAGGTCACTCTCATAATTCAAAAAGAGCTAGAGCTAGAACCTTCAAACTTAAATCCCAAGTGTGATTGGATCAGCTAGTGTGGACCATTGTGTGGAACCTCACAGAAGTCAGCCGTGGTGGATCATATTACAAGATCAAGGCCCTAGGTTTGTTTTATAATGATCAATGAGGAAGTACATTTCAGTATGCAAGTTAAGTATTTAAGCTTCTGGATTTATAAATGCATCATTTTTCATGCATGCATGTTAGAAATGTCTATTCATTCTCTTCCACTCCCCCAATATAATTAACTTTAAGGAAGTGTTTGTCAAGGATGCAATTTTAAGGATACCTTCAGTAAAGGATGCCTCATTAAGAGCTCCTGAGATACAGAGAGCTAATAAAAGCCTCTCATGTTAGATATTTTGTTAAGGACTCCCTCAGTTAAGGATATCTCAGTTTAAGACACTTGAACTAATGAAGTCGGCAGCTTCATTTGGGGAATTATCAGTGAAATGTGCACTGCTAAAGTGATTTAGCAATGCTGAGTTGACTCTGAAGTTGAGGCTCATCCAAACCACTCAATCCCAATTAAATACAGTTTCAGAATAATTTTACAATGTGTTTCTTGTTTAGAAAATAACAGAGGTTAAATGACGGAGAGAACACTGTTACATTAAACGTTCATAACTCAGGAAATTCAAAACATTTAAAGGGCCTGATTCAGATTCTCATTTACCCTTGTGTCAATCAGATGTAACTCAGCTGAAGCTGATGGAATTACACTGGTGTAGAACTATCTACTAGCACTGCCTATTGCACTCCTTGGATGCCTTTAGGACCTGCTGGACATGGTATGGGTGTGGCAGTGGTCCCATTTCTCTTCTGCACTAGCGGGCTGATGCAGAGCAGCACTGAATGACGTGCACGTGTAGTAGGTGTTGCAGGTAGGTGTGTTCTTCCCAGCAACCTTGGAGGCATTATATGCATTCTTTATCTCCAGAGGTATTAAGTCTCTAGAGTCCCCATAAATGGGCTCCTTTCCCCCCTTCTCAGTACAGCTCAAGTTCTTAGAGCCCTAGACGTACAATGGCTGCCATTAAAAACTCAATTGTCAAAAATAGTTATCTGAGATACAGTCATATCTTCCTATACGCTGAATAGTGCAGTGTGCCAGATACCATTATGATGTAACTATTAGTGAATACTGATTAGCAGTGAACACACTGTAAATGCACAAATTCTCCCTCCTGTGCAGTACTTATTTCTTTTATAATACTACAGTATGTAAAGAATGTTTGCTAATATACTAACTGATGTTCTATCTAGATATTTCTAATGCACCAGTCACTTTAGCCTCTGGGCGCCAACCGAATTACATAGAGAAACAGTCTGCAAAAGTATACTCACCCCCATTACATTGGAAATGCTTCTGTGTGGGGTGGGGTGTGTGGAAGTGGGAGGGGTAAAGGGAGCAAAGTCAGAGGGGTACCTGGAATATTTTATTCCAGTATGTCTTGGATAACAAAGTTGGTCAATTCTTTAAGGAATGTACAGTATTGGTTAAAACCTTTTGCAAAGAAGGATTTTGCAAAAAAGATTGTATATACATGCATCACAGAACTATGTCCCTAATGACACCACTCAGCAAATATCATTATGCTGAAGTTGCAACTTTATCTAGTGCTTTTTGTCTTACTGGACCAAAGAGATAGCATAGCATTAACTGTCTATGCTCACTTTTAAGATGTGAAATGGCAGAAAGTTTTTTAATGAGGACAAAACTAGATCCATGCAATAGGTTAGTCTCCATCAGAAAAAATCAATGCAATATTTACATATCCTCTTACTGATGAGAACAACATATCCTCACTGGTGATAAAATGTCATGTTGTGGTTAACTGGCATGTTCCCTGTCCTTTGCCTCTTTCAGGATTTTGGTATTATGAATAAAAAAAATGAAATCCAGACATACAATGAATAATCCAGGTAGTAAGGGAGAATAGAGGAGAGTTGAGAGATAAGTGTACACTTAAAATGCATGAAGGGCTGTTAATCCATGTACAAATCCCTTTCTGAAATTTAATAGTTCCCAATTGCTAACATTTCTTTGACTCAGTAGGTTAGGGCTCTTCAAGGAGCCAAGAGTCCTACTGCCACTCATGGTCAACCTGCAGGGCTCCAATTAAAGCTAACTCTTACCCTGGGAGCTGAATATACGGGCCCCTGCAGCATCCCACATCTTTTCTAAGGTGTCAGAAGGTGTTGGAGATTTCCCACAAGGCAATATATCATACTGCCCTATACCAGCCAATAAATAGGTCTCTTGATTTTTATTAGAAAATTCAAAAAGGTTCCCAGATTAAAACTCAGTTTCATAAATCTGTAAATCCAAAGTTTAGAGCTGTGGGAGTTTGTAGATACAGGCTTGGCTTCTAGCCCTGGAAACAAGCATCTGGGGTTCTTTCATCCCTAACGTTCACAGAGAATTTGTGAGTTAGACATGTATATCATTGTTCTATTTTAGTCTCATGTAAATGGCAGTTATCTTCAATTTCACAGAATTAGGTGGCTATTTACAGCCAAACATATTAGTCTGTTTTATAGTGTTAATAAATATAGAAACCCATTATCTTCTGATTTATCATGGTGCTCAACATTGTTGTTGTATAGTTTATGACAGTTCACTTAGCAAATAAAGCATGCATATTGTTTTCAATTTCTTTGCATTCCCAGGAGAGTAGTAAAACTATTTTAGGTAGTAGATTAGTAACAATAATAGAGTAAAAGCTAGAGGGTTTTCTTAAATATCTGGAGAAATGTATTTCAGCTTGTACTGCAACAGTCACCTAAGGCATAAATTTGTTAATGTGACATTTATAGACTACATGGGTCATTTAAAATGTTATCTGAAACAATAAAGCATTGATATTTGAATAAACTAGGAAAAGAACATACAAATATACATCCCTGGGCATTTAAATTCAGAACCCAAAGTGTTACACTTATCTTTCTACTCTGTATATTGTTGAGTTCTTACTATTATTCTTAAACACGTGCAAGGAAATGCATCTCTTATTTTTTTTATTGTAAAACTCCTGGAGTGTTACAGTACTTTGATCAGAGCAGGCTACCTTATCTCCTACCCTTAGCTCCATCTCCCTGCTTCCTGGCTGCTATAAATCCTCCTCTAAGCCATTTTTTGTCAGGCCTTCAAAATATTTTGCCACCAACCTCCTCCTCCCTCCCATTTCCCCAGTAGCTAACCCCGCTATCACTCCCCTTCCATTACCTCCAAGCCATGTTGTCCAAGGCTTGTTCCCTATGATCACACTTTACTATGCACTAATGAGTAAGAACAACTGGATCTCACAGGCACAGGGTCAGCCAGAGAGTTTTGGGGAGGATTAATGAGGAGTCTGTTAAACTCTCAATCTAAGTTTAGGCTGTAAAGGCAGAAGAGACTGCCAGATCATGTAGTCTCACCTCCTGTATATCACAGGCCACCACACCATCCAGCACTCACACACTAAACCCAACAACTGAAATTAGACTATAGTATTACAGTCTACAGGAGACTAGACAAGTATGCTCCTTATGAGGGGTTGAGGTACACCAGTGCGTGAGGTCCCCACAATGGCAGGGAATGATTAAATGAAAAATATCCAGTGATTAAATGAAAAAACTACATGCTGCAGAGGAAGGTGAAAAGTTCACTGCCAGTCCGACCCGAGGGAAAATTTCTTCCCAACCCCACAAATGGCCATCATTTAGACCCTGAGCTTGTGAGCAAGAACCAGTCAGGTAAGTACCTGAGACACAAAATACTTGGTGCCACCTCTGATCCCTGGCCCTCCTTGTTCAATGTCCCTTCTTCAGCTGTGGCCATCCTGGATGATTCAGAGGAAGGAGATTAAAACAAACAAACAAACAAACAACCTAGAATATGTTGTTGGTGGTGATGGGATAATATCCCTTCCTGACCCCTACCGGTCATTGGCTAAAAGTCTGAAGCATGAGGGTTTCGGCATGACCCTCATTTGCATTGAACCAGGACTTTTTCAAGGCATGAACTGTGTCTGTTGATCTGTCTGTACAGCGCGTAGCTCAATGTGGGCACTCCCATTATATAAATACATCATAGTAATAATGAATGGAAAATATATGAGTTGTAATCTTTAGGTCCTAGAGGTAATCTTTAGGTCTCTTTTTTTAAACACATGAAAGAGAAGTTTCTCCTATACATTTTGTGTTCCTCCAAACTAGGGAGCAGTGGCAGCAGGCTTTGTAAGAAAAGAAAAGAAAAACCATCTCTCAGTCTCCACTCCTCCTCCCTCCCTTCCTATAATTGGTTTGCTCTGCAACTGATCCCATCTAGTTGTATCAGTGTGGGAAGTATCAAATGTTTAGTTTAAAATAAAAATATTTAAAATTCACATCAAGTAATAAGCAAAAATCAATGCTAAATGTCATGTTTGTTGTTATGCATGAATGGAGCAGCATAGGGTGCTATTTCCCCATCAACTTTTATATCATATGCTTGTGGCATAAAGTTTGATTTTTTTCCCTATCATTTCATAACAAGCCAAAAAATGTTTGCTCTTTTTTCTTAGCTATAATAAATATGATTTTAGTTTATTTAAAATAAATTTCTAAGTGTATAGAAATGAAATAAGATGTGCTTATGTCAAGCAGTCTGCAAATATCTGCAAATATATTCCAATTGCTTATGAAGAGCAGCAGAAACTTGTACCTGAGGCAAAGAAAAACCCATGGCTGGCCTGTGCCAGCCAACTCGGGCTACAGGGCAGTTTCATTCGTAGACATCTATGCTTGGGCTAGAGACTGAGCTCAGGGACCCTCCCACTCCCAGGGTTCCAGGCCCCAAGCTCCAGTCCAAGCCTGGAAGTCTACACAGCAGTGAAACAGCTCCACAGCCAGTGAAGCTGAGTCAGCTGGCATGGGGCAGTTGTGGGTTTTTCTTTGCTGTGCAGACATACCCTGAGTTACTGGGCACCCCAAGAACAAGATTACATAATGCACATTGCTACTTATATGTAAAACACCTTTTGTCATTCATTGGAAGGCAAAGTTAAAAGTTGATGAATTTTAAGACTTTGATGTAGGAGGAAAATGATAATGGCATCTCTCTCAAGGTTTTTATTCTATTGATTTAGACCCTGAGCCTGTGATGAGTGCCACTTGGGCACAGGGCTCTGCTCATGTATTGATTAATGTAAGGTGCTACACTTAGAGAAGAAAACCAAATACACAAATACAGAACGGAGGATAACTGGCTTGGCAGCAGTGCTGGTGAGAAGGATCGGGGAGTTGTGGTGGATCACAACCTTAACATAAGTCAACAATGCAATGCTGTTGTAAAAAAAGCAAATGCAATTTTAGGTTGCATTAACAAAGGAGGCATAGCATGCAAATCACAGGAGGGGATGGTACCGTTCTACACAGCACTGGTTAGGTCTCAGTTGGAGAACTGTGTCCAATTTTGGTCACCAATGTATAGAAAGGATGTAAAGAAACTGGAAAGGATCCAGAGGCAAGCGACAAAGATGATCAAAGGAATGGAATGCAAACCAGATGAGCAAAGGCTGAAGGAACTGGGTATGTTTAGTTTGGAAATAGGAGATTAAAGGGGGGACATAATAATGATCTTCAAATACTTGAAAAACTGCCATAAAAATATGGAGAAAAATTGTTTTCTCTTGCCACAGAGGGCAGGACAAGAGGCAATGGGTTCAAACTACAGCAGACAGATTAAATCTCAGGAAAAAACTTCCTAAGTGTGAGAACAGTAGGACAATGGAACAGACTGCCTAGGGAGGTTGTGGTAGCGCCTTCACTGAAGGTTTTCAAAAGAAGGCTGAATAGCTATCTATCTTGGACAGTTTAGGCACAGCAAATCCTGCACCTTGCAGGGAGTTGACTAAAGGATTTTGGAGTCCCTTCTACATATGGTTCTATGCTTCTAAGTTTCCAGATGACACAAACATTGTGGGAGTGGTAAATAATGGAAATGACAGGCCACTGATCAGGGCCGGCTCCAGGCACCAGCGCAGCAAGCAGGTGCTTGGGGCGGCCAACGGGAAGGGGCGGCACCCCCGTCTCTTCAGCGGCGGGTCCCTCAGTCCCTCTCGGAGGGAAGGACCTGCTGCTGAATTGCCGCTGAAGAATGAAGCGGCGGCAGTAGAGCTGCCGCCGAAGTGCCACCAATCACAGCTTTCCCCCCCCCCCGCCGCTTAGGGCGGCAAAAACGCTGGAGCCGGCCCTGCCACTGATACAGAGACATTTGAATTGCTTGGTAAGATGGACATAAGCAAACAATATGTGTTTCAATGTGACCAAATGTAAATATCTAGGGTCAAAGAATGTAGGCCATACTTACAGGAATGGAGACACTATTCTGGAAAATAGTGACTCTGAAAAAGACTTGTAGGTCAGGTGGATAATCAGCTGAACATGAGTTCACAGTGTGACGCTGTGGCCAAAAGGGCTAACATCACTATTGGCTATATAAACAGGGTCTATCAAATAGAAGTAAAGGTTATTTTACCTCTATATTTGGCACTGGTGTGTCCACTGCTGGAAAACTGTGTCCAGTTCTGGTGCCCATAATTCAGGAAGGTTGTTGATAAATTGGAGAGGGTTCAGAGAAGAGACTTTAGAATGATTAAAAGATTGAAAAACAGGCCTTATAGTGACTGAGCTCCTTGAGTCTATCTATTAACCTTAACAAAGAAATGGTGAAGGGGTTACTGGATTACAGTTTATAAATAACTACATGGGGAACAGAAATTTGTAATGGATTCTTCAATCTAGCAGACAAAGTTATAACAAGTTCCAATGGCTGGAAATTGAAAGTAGATACATTCATACTGGACCTAAGAAGCAACTTATCAAGGTTTGTTGTGGATTCTCCATCAGTGGAATTTTTAAAAAAATCAAGATTGGATGTCTTTCTAAAAGATATACTATAGTTCAAACACAGCTATTGGACTTGAATCAGGAATTCGTTCAGGGAAGCCCTATGGCATGTGTTACACAGGAGTTTCAGAGTAGATATTCACAATTGTCCTTTCTGGCATTAAAAATCTATGGATTACCCATGCTTTATCCTGAGACAAGACTGTTGTATTGCATGCCACATGCAGCAGCAGATTAGAACAAATTGGAGACAAGCTAGTCTAGAAATGTAGCTGGCTTCTCATTGCAAGGCAGATCCCACAAGTAGCTGTAAGACCAATACTACAAGAATTGCAAAGATGTAATTTTTCAGTGAAATTCAAGGTGCTGATTTTACCCTATTAAGCCCTAACTCCTTTAGGTTATCTGAGTGACCACCATTCTCCCCAGACCATACTGCTACAGTTGAGATCTGCAGAAGTGGAAAATCATACTTTTGAAAGGCAGTGATTGGAGTGGAACTGACTCTGGTTACTGGTAACTACAGCTCCCTCAACCCCATCTCTGCTATGGCTCTTCCTGCGGCAAGTGTCCACACACCTGCTACAGGTGTATGGGGAAGAAAGGGCTCCTTATATCCTTTCCCCTTCCTAGTGCATCCTTGCAGTACTAGCCAAGATTTAGATTTGAATTTGCATTATCCAACTTAGCACTAGCTAAATTTATAGTAATAGTGTTCCAGTCAAGGGTCAGTTGTTACCATTGACTATCATTAGGTTAAATCAGCTTCTCTGGAGATATCCCAGTAAAACAGCCCCTGCCATACAGCACTGTAAATCAGTAGTAACACCACGTAATTCCACTGAATTCAACCAGTGTAAAACTGGTATTAGTAATGGAGAAATATTCCCAGAAGGAAGGAGGTCTGAGCCAGACCTGCCCTCTAGGCGGAGTACATGGATCAAATTCAGACCTAATGTAAGCAGGTGCAGTACCACATTGGGTCTGAATTTGGACTAATATTTTAAACATGCTATTCAGACTACTAAATTATCTGCTCCAGTGGAGGCAGAAAAATCCATTCATATTCCAAGCATCTTCTTTCTGTTTCTTTCTTAAATCAGTTTCTTTTTCTGTAGGAAGTGTTTTTGACAAACACTGCCCCAAATTCCTTCCACTTCCTTTTCTACTTTTCATGCAACAGAAGTGTAGTGAATACCAAAGTGGGGGCGTGGTATAGGTTTTGGCATTTTCAAACTTTAAAGGAGCAGGAATCAAAATATCCAGCCTGCTTATATTTAGAAGTGGGACTGTAAGATCATTGTCAGGTTACATCATGCAGTTGGCTGGCTGTGTTTTTTGAAATCATGTGGCACCAATTATTCCATGTATACAATTTTTTAGTAATAACCTTGGAAAAGCCTTAAAAATTGACAGTTGTATCTTGGTGTCATGGCAACAAGCAAAACAAACAGTTCCCCATTGTCTTCATTGTACGTAATAATTAATCCTTTTACCTTGGGACAAAGGTAAAATCTTCACCAGATCAGTCCAGTAATCTCCTTTCATCTTGACTGAATGTATGATCATCTATTGTTCTTGTTTCTTCCTGCTGTGCTGGTCCCTTGGGATAATCAACTACACCTGGCAACTTGCCTCTGTTTCTATCCTCAGACCATCAATATAAAGCGTGGCCCATTCTAATTCTTTAGTACAACAAAGGAATTTAACCTCTTTGCCACCACACTTCGTGTAACTACACATACCCATTCCCAGGAAACAATGCCAGTGATTCCTAAATGACTGCCTCCAGATGGCATTTCTAGGAATAGTGTTACAATTGTGGTAATGTTGAGAATGAAAGTGCCTACAGGTAAGAATTATGTTATTGCCCCTGTAGTATTAGAAATTCTGGGATTGATCTCCAATCACAGCATCTTAGATGTCCACTAGAATCATACTGACCTTGCTTTAGAAACGCTGTTACTCAGTATGTATATTTCTATATATCTGTTTGAAATACTGTGTGTTGTCCCTAATTAGAATATGTTGTGGTTTACATAAGCAAATTATTCTGTTCTCATGTTATACATTAACAAATGGCAGCCATAGATCACTTTACAGTCCATGACAATTGCTTATGAATTATTGTCACATTCTCTGCTGAATCCAATTTAGCTTAATGAAACAGTATCACCCTTATTAGAATGCACCTAAGAAAGTGTCAGTGTGGTCAGGGCTTCCAAAATGGTTGAGACAAATTAATATTGTCAAACCCAAGAGAGAGATTATAAATTCCCCTTTATGCTGCATTTATATCTTTCAAGGACAATTTACCTTCTGCAGATTCATCTGATGTTTCAAGTGCCTTCCTTGGTGATCCCACAAAATGCTTAATGCACTGTTTAAACTTAGATGCTCTCAATTGTTTAATAATTTCTTACACCCACCGACAATAATGGAATCTCCATTTGTAAGATGTTGGAATAGAAAAGACATATACACACTTCAATTTATGTGGCTCTTACACTGCAGAGAACAATAAGTAATTTAGTGACATACATTCCATTGTTCAAATTCTCTACATACAGGCTCAGCTTCATTTCAAAGAAAAATGTTTGAAGCATTGAATGACCACTGAGTGTTAATATTTATTTCACTTAAACATTTATTCATTTCAAGTTCAACATAGGAAACATAAAAGAATATGCATCTAAGGTTCAAGGTTAAAAATGCAGTCCAAGAAGATGCCAAACAGCAATAGCAGACCAACAACCTTTCTTGGCACAAAAGGAGCCACTCTGCAAAACTGTAAGTTCCTCACTTCAGTTCATAACAAACTCTGAAGATATGTCTACAAAGCCCACAGTAGCAAGTATCAGGGGGTAGCCGTGTTAGTCTGTATCTACAAAAACAACAAGGAGTCTGGTGGCACCTTAGTCTTTAGTTAGTCTTTAAGGTGCCACCAGACTCCTTGTTGTCACAGTAGCAAGACTCCCAGTGCAGGTCAACAGACTTAGGCTCCCAGGGCTCCTACTAGTGTTCTAAAAATAGTTATGTAGACAATGCTTAGAAGTTGCGGCTCAGGCTCTGAAGCCCACATCTTGCCAAAGCTCAGCTCTTCTCATACATCTCCCCAAACAGGGGGCTTTGTAACATGCGGAAAGGTCAACAGTTCCTCCCTGGGTCACCCAGCCTTCTGAATTGGGGAGTGACCTCTGCAATATCTTTGCTCACCTCTTCCAGCAGGACCTCCATCTCTCAGCGTCTGTAAGCCAGCCTACTCCATTTTGGCTCTTCCTGATTGTAGCTGTGACATCTGCCTGGTACACCCTACTTCTGTTTGTTGGCATGAGTTTGTTTTACAGTATTGCCAACCCCAACAGTTCAAAAGTCATGTCAGGCCCAAATAGCCATGCGATTGGTTTAAAAAAATAAGAGATTTTCTGTGTTGGAATGGAAATTTGATTTTTAAAGTGTTTTGGTTCAAAATTTACATTATAAATTATAGTATAACATTTTAAAAAGTCAAAATCTGAATAAAACATTTAGATTGACCCAAACCAATTTGTTTTCAAAATTTTCATTTCAGGGAAGTTTTTGAAATTTTTTGGTTTGTTCCAATTAAAAGAAAAAAAATCAAAGTATCAGAATTTCCCACAGAACAGGAGTTTTAACTAGCTCTACTTGTGATAAAGTGGTAAGAGTTGGGAACACCTGGTTTCACCACTATTCCATGATTCTGACACCAATGTAACATGAGGGATATAGAATGAGGAGAGACCACGTTGTCTGAAAAATAAAAACAAACAACCCCCCTTTAATGTAGCTAGAGCCACTCACACTGCAATGCTTAGCTCCCCCAAGCGCTAGTGAGAGATGGCACCATCCACTGCAAGAATACTTTGTTTCAATAGTCCCCCAGCCTCTATCATAAAGCTCACTTGCTTGCAGTCCAACCCATTACAATATATACTTGCTTAAAGGTGGGTGAATTTATAACAGAGGATAATGGAATGAAGAATCCATTAGAATAATCCCACACAAAATGTAACATTAAAGTGAGGGAACACTTTCATTTACTTGCAATGTTGCCCCAATTGCTGTTCTTTATATTCATAAACAACCTCAACATATTTAAATACTGGTGTCAAGATGACTTTTTTTGCTTCTGTGGCTTAACAGTCTCCCATTTCATAGATGAAATATAGTTCTCTAACTTTGACCTTCATTTGTCTCTGCCTCCCCTGCTACTTGAGCCATGAAAAACAGAGAATCTCATAAATATGCACCATTACCAGTCAGATTATTTCAAAACATTTGATTAGTGTTTACCTTTGTTTCCAAGGAGACATTCAACTAATTTTACTGTCATCCTAATCTTCAAGTGGAGCAGTTCTAATGTACTTTGCATTAATGTGTTTAAATCCAAAATTAAAACACGACTGACAAGCTCAGTAGAAAAAGAAAATATCTTTAGCTTCAGAAATTCTTCTGTAGAGAAAGATTCTGTACTATTGAAGTATTAATAATATCAAAGGAATAGTTTGTTTAAGAGAAGTGACATTTTGATAACAGGTATTAAAAATAAGGTACAATGATATTAGTGGAGGTGTAATATTTTGGGCCATATTTAGCTTTCACATAAACATTATGGCATAAATTATCCTTTCTGGTCCAGATGCATATTTGTGCTTCACAAAGTTTCAATGACCCCATACAAACTTATATACTATGTGATATAACTGTAATTGAGAAAATAATCAGATTAGTGGAACAAAACATCCTTTATTAAAAAAATAAAATAAAAAAAAGTAAAAGAAAACAAAGGAACATATATGGGTAATATGTTTAACATGTAAAAAGTTTGTTGTAGTTACAAATGAGACATCTGATCCATGTAGCCATTAAAGCCAATGAGAGTCCTTTAATGGACATCGGATTGGCCCTAGAAACACCAAAGATCCAGATTTAGATAACAAAATGTTTTGTTTATGTATAAGAAAAACAGTGGGATAGATTCCCTGTGTGGCTCATGGCTACCCAGAAGAAACTGGCTGACCTCTTACAGAACCAGACAGAGGTAAAAGAAGAGATAGTCTCTTTTAGAGACTGGTATCTTAAACAGTATATATGTTAGATAATCACTACATTTAGACATTTATATTGAAGGAAGTTCTAAATTAAGAATGTAGGAATAATGATCCTTATTGTATCATTGATCTGAATGGAGAGTTGTGATTAAAAATGGATAATACAGTATGTCCCATTGTGTGTGGTATCCTCACCCATTTAATTTGCAGCAATAATGGTAATTATGACTAGATGCATGCTGCAGAAGCCCAAACTTGCTCCCGTCCCGAGGTTCAGTTTATTGGTAAGTCAAATAATAACAGAGCCCAAACTGAGCCTAAATTTTGTCCCCAAACTTGACTTTTCCTCAAGTTTCCAGCCAGACTGCTCTCTGTCAGCTGCTCATGTCTTCTATCCTAAATAAGGCCCTAGACTGGAAGGATAGTCCTGTGGTTAGGGTACTAGCCTGTGAACTGGGAGAACTTGGTTTGAATTCTGCTGTTCCACAAACTTCCTATGAGACCTCGGATAAGTCACTGAATCTCAGTTCATGAATTCTAACACCAGAAAGGACCACTGAAGAACATAGGCCAAAGAACTTCCGAGTTAATTCCTATTTGAAACAGAACATATATTTTAGAAAAACATTCAATCTTGATTTGAAAATTGACAGTTATGGAGAATCCACCACAATCCTTATTGCTTTGTTTCAATGGTTAATTACCCTGACTGTGAAAAATGTGTACCTTATAGCCAGTTGAATTTGTCTAGCTTCAACTTCCAGCCATTGCATTGTGTTATATCTTCCTCTGCTAGACTGAAGACCCATTATCAATTTTTGTTCCCCAAGTAGGTACTTATGGACTTTAATCAAGTCACCTCTTAATCTTGTCTTTGCTAAAATAAATAGACTCAAGGAGCAAATTCTATCACTAGAAGGCATGTTTTCTAATCCTTCATTCATTCTCATGGCTCTTCTCTGAATCCTCTCTAATTTGTCAACATCCTACTTAAATTATGGAGACCAGAACTGGACACAGTATTCCAGCAATGATTGCACCAGTGCCAAATACAGAAATAAAATAACCTCCCGAATCCTACTTGAGATTACCCTGTTCATGCAGCCAAGGACCGCATAAGCACTTTTGACCACAGCATTGCATGGAAAGCTCATATTCAGCTGCTTATCTGCTGTAATCTCCAAATCTTTTTCAGAGTCACTGCTTCCCAGGATAGAATCGGGCCTACATTGTTTTTTCCAAGATGTATAATTTTGCACTTGGTCTTATATTCATATTGAATATGCATATTAAATGCATATCTTTGCTTGCATCCAGCTTACCAAGCAATTGAGATTGCTCTGTATCAGAGACCTTCATTATTTACCACCTCTCCAATCTCTGTCAGCTGCAAAGTTTATCACTCATGATTTTATGTTTCTTCCAGGTCATTGATAAAAATGTTAAATAGGCATAGGGACAAGAAACAGTCCCTGAAGGACCTTGCTAGAAACACATAAGACCAATGATGAGTCCACATTTACAATTACATTCCCCATCTGTAAAATGGGGATGGTAGTACTTTACTTTCTAGGTGTGTTTTGAGACTAAATACATTAAAGATTATAAAGTGTTCAGATACCATAGTAATGGGAGCCATTTTAAAATCTCAGAGTTACACAATGCACCTGGCAAAATGAGAGAGCAGAATTTGGTCAGTAGCTTTATGGAGTGTTCTAACTCCTGTCAATAGAATAGGTTAACAGAAGAGCCCTGCATTTCTATGCAGAGACATAGATCCTGCCACTCTGGTAAACTAATAGTTAACACGTTTTTTTGCATCTTCAAAGGGCTTTGCCAACATTAATCTATAGTCATTATACAATGGAATAATATAATATGCCTTTAGAAAATGAGATAAAGTTTGAGAATGGATGATCAGATCTGATTTCCCTCCTCCAAATGAGTTGATAACCAATGTGGTCTGTTCTGGTGTAATGAGAGCACATTCTCAAGACAGTATGATGCATAATACAGCTAAAAATAGTAACTTGGCCAGGTGTATGTGTGGTAGTTTGATGTTTAAAAGGCAAAATAAATCATATCTGCATTAATCAAGGGGTGTGTGTGTGTAATCTTTTGTATAATACAAATGGAGCCATTGCTACAATTTGAGAAGTATGGAGAGGTGTCACTTTCCCAAAGGAGGTGTGGATAAGATGGGGTGGAAGCCCCTGGGAGCTCTCTCCTGATTGGCACTGTAGTGGCTTCACTTGAGGGCCAGCAGGCCTAGTGGTCAGGCTGCATCCACACAGTATATCCAAGCCTTGAGGCAACTCTTCCAGGCAGTCCAGGGGCCCAGCAGCCTAGCCACAGTTACCCCGCCACAATCCTCTGGGATCTCTCAGGTGGCCAGTGGAAGAGAGAAGGCTAGGGGGACCCAGGCTCTTCCTCTCTACCAGGTCCTAGCCCAGGGCCTAAGGAGAAAAAGGTGGGCAGGGGTGGCTCAATCCCTTCTGGCTGCCACTCCAGATCAGCTTCCCCTGGGCTCTTTCCTATCTTCCCTGTTTTCCCTTGAGTTTGGAGCATGTCCTCAGCCTTCTGACACAGTCTTGGCAGTACAGAGTGTCAGCTGAGGACAGGGATGCTTCCCAGCTCACCCTCAGAGTTCATTTGTCGCTCCTTAGTCAGGGGGATCTCAGCCAAGTTTTGCTCACAGTCCTGGTCCTCCCGCTGTAGATTGCTCTACCTCAGCAGCAGTCTGTTTGCCCTCTTTGAGCCTGTCTCTTCTCCACACTCCCACTTGCCAGAGCTCCCTTTTTAGCAAATCCTCCATAGAGAACATGCCTGGCAACTGCTGAGGGGTGGGGGCTTCTTGGCCCAATGGTGTTCCACCACTCCTTTAATGTGGGGTCTGTAAATTCCATCCGTAGCTAGCTTTACAGATTTGCTCTGCCAATGCACCTCATTTCTGAATTGACAGAAACCATAACTGCAATCAGAGTTTGGTGGCTGGTGCTGCCAATGGAAGTGATGATTTTTATGTGGAAAATGTCCATTATGAAGTTGTTGGAGCAAAACAAGCTTATTATTTGACACTTCAGCATCCTCATTAGAGTAGATTTATCCTAAGTACAGAGGCAACAGTGCCAAATCTGTAAGTCCAAAGTAATAAAAGGCAATGATGTTTTTTACACATGGTGGTGCAATTTGGCTGAATAACGATTTCTATCAGAAAACTACCTGCTCAAAGTCTGATTCCTAATAATCATGGATGCATTCAATTACTTCTCTCATCTTTTTCCCTCATTCAATTCACCTGGATCACCAACATTTATAAAATTGAGTTAATCTATTTAAAGATCTCTCAAGTATTGAAGGAGAACTGCAAAGCTCTTCTTTGAAAAGGAAACTTATACCCACAGACTTATAATGATTAATAATTGTATTTAAAAAATATTTGAATATTCACTAGTCCTCCCTAAAGACAGATATTGTGAATGCATTTTAAAAGGGCTGGATAATTTTATGACCAGGAATAACATTTGTAGTTATGCAAGTTAGATATTTAACTAGGAGTAATGGGAGGAAACTGAGCATAAATAATTAGACTGAATACACTGCTCTATAGCCAAAATGCTTCTGAAATAAATGTAGTCAAACTT
>NW_020664419.1:46489456-46505489 GCF_002925995.2 Terrapene triunguis | reverse complement strand
ATTCAGCACATCAAAATACATAATAAATAGCACATTTTATCTCTGAAACAGACGACTTCTCAAAAATTGTAGACCAGTGATATCAAGAGAAACTTTCTAGCAGTGAAGTCTATTATAGTGCAATAGTCCCTATGAGCCAATGTTTTTCACACCTATTTTAAACATAGTGCCCTAGCCCTGTATAGGGTCAAAACCCAACCCCTTCCTGGGATTTGACTTTAATAATAACCAAATGAAAAATAAGACAACATGAAGTCCAGTCCAAAACTTTCTCCCATGATTGGCTGTTTCTATGCATCCTAATTCAGGGCTGCACAGCTCACCCACTAGGCACTCTCTGGCTCTGAACCAAAACCACTCTATCAAACCAGCTCTGAAGACTCCATATTCACTTTTTATTCATCCAGCTAGAAGGTCTTTCCTTCAGGTTTGGTATTATTGGCAGGTGCTATAGAGACTGTTGAGATCAGCAGAGGCTCTCAACCTGGAGCTTCCTCAGTAGAAATGAAGAGTTGCTGACAGGGCATTCTCTACGAGGGGTCCTTGATTTTGGATTTGCTCTCCTACGTTGGTTTGCCAGAGGCCAGATTTGTTAACTTAAGCACACTGAAAAGCCATACTTTTTCTCCTTTCTAAAGCTGTTGAGGAGGTCACGGGCTGACATTGATATACTTATAGGCAGTTCTCTGTCTCACAGCACTGAATGGCTGCCTACAGTTGTATTTTAAAAAATCTGAAGAAAACTTTCTGTCAGTGAGGACTCCTTTACTCTTCTCTCATATTCTTCCTTTGTTGCCTTCAAGCCCCCTTATCAAACTGAGTTAGAACTTTTCTCCTTATAACCAAGCACTTCTAGTTAGTTCCCTGTTTGACTTCAGGAGGTCTATGTTTGGAAAACTCCCGTAAACTGTAAGCCTCTTATCCATTACTCATCCTGTTTAGTTCATATTCCTTGATTTTCAAATATCTAAGCTCCCATGAGTTCACTTGAGCACTATAACCACATGAGCACAGAGTTCCTGATTCAAAAACTCCTTAAACCTATCAGCAGTCACTCATAGGCTTGTTTTTAATCTAGGAGTCCTCAGACAAGCACAGTGTGTTACAATCCGTTTTATCATGCCAATCACAACCCAAACACCAAGATTTAGTACATACATCAGTGTGTTATTTCTCTCCCTGTAAAAACATTGGAAAAGCATTAGAAATGATTTACTTTCAAAAGCTAACCTGTTACTATATGTTAATGGTTTTGCTGGGCTCAGCACTAACGAGAGGTGTGATTTTAATATAGCATGCTCCATGTGTTTTAGTTTGCAGCCAGGCACACATGAAGTATTTGGTGTTAATGCATCAAATAGTAGCTACGGATGGTATATTTTCTGATGTTGTTTTTTAAAGTTAAATTATCTTAGCCAATAATAGATAAAAATAGTTTGTTATGAACAGTTCTCATGGCTCTTAAGCCCACTATTATTTTGCAATTGGATTGCGTATGAACTAAAGATTGAAGGATTTTAAATACAAAACCTTCACTGTACACTCTCCCTAAAAACCACAGGCTGCATGTTCAGTATACAGCTGTAAACCACTCATTTAAGTGAATGGTTGCATAAGCTTCAGTGGGGTGGAAAAGGTAAACACATACTGTATTGAGTGAGAGGGCCAAACTGTGCTCTGTTTCACCCCAATAGAAGCATTCTGCAAGCCACCGCAAATCTTGGTATAAAGTGTTGAGGACCCTCCTCGCGCATTCAGCATGTTACAAGAGGTGTTCAGTTTCTCTCTTTATTTAAGTTTCATTAATTAATTAATTAATTCAAAATTAAGTTTGAAACCCCTAAATTTCTCATGTAAGGGAACAGTTGGCCCCTTACTAAAACTTTGTGGGTTTTTAGTTGGTTTCTCCCCACGCCAGGAGAGAGGGGAAGGGTCGAGGAGTTGGCATCCTGGGACTGACAGGGCCTCTGGCCAATCAAAGAATTCCAGACTAGGGTCAATGGGAAGCAGCCAGCCCCACAAGTCAGTCTGATTGACCAGGAAGCCAAGCAAATTAGGGAGCCTAAGCTCAGATCCAGGCCTTTATGTGCATTGGGAGAAGGCAAGACATAGGGAGCAGCCCAGTGGGGTGAGAAGTGGGGCCAGAAGCAGTGATGGGAAGAGCAGCGTGAGAGGCCGGAGGAAGCTGCCCAAAGACAGTGACACGTATGAGGAGCTGGCACATGGGGCAAGGGTCAGCGTGGGGAGCAGGAACCCACCATGCAGCAGTGACAGACCAGCTCCCCCAAATGGAGTCACCACACATTGTAAGCCCCACAACTTCCTGGGTTTTGCATCCCAATACCATGCACCTGACTTTGTGGCAGCCTTCCATACAGCCGGTCCAAATAAGCCCAGGCCAGCAGGGGACACAGGGGATAATGTAAGGCTATATAGATCTAAAACCAAGGCCTGCAGAGTTGTTAGGCCACTGACATCTCCATGATGCCACTCAGCTGCAACTATAACCAGCTTGTGCTTGGCAGCCATGACCCACTGTGGACATAGACCATGAGAAATCCCACCTCAAGGGGTCTGACAGGCAGCAGCCTCATGAATTCTGATTGGCTTCCCGCCCTATGTAATCCTAAGAGGCATTCCAGGAAGTGTCCAGGCAATGGTATGGCTCTCCTGCAGCTGCCATGACCACTCTTGCTTCTTGCTTCTGCACTCCTGGCATCTACCGCTGCTTTGATTTGGATGTAATCTGCCCCTCAAGCCCTTTCTTCAACCTCCTTTCTGTATAATTGTGAACAATACCATTACCCTGCCTGTCGCTTAGGCCTGTAACCTGGGCATCATCTTTGACTCAGCCCTATCTCTACATCCTCACATCCAGACTATGTCTAAATCTTATCTATTTCTTTCTCCATAAGATGTCTAAGATATGCCCTCTGTAATCCATCTACACAGCTAAAACTCTTAGCAAAACTCTCATTATTTCATGTCTCAGTTACTGCAACATCCTTCTCTCTGGCCTTGAAAAAGTAACCTTGTCCTGCTCTGATCCATTCAGAATACTGCTGCCTATTACCCATTTTCCTAGCTCATTGCTTTGACTATATTACCCTTCTCTTTGAATCCCTCCCCTCTCTATTCCATCAAACATAAGCTGGTTGTATTCCCTTTCAAGGCCCTTCAGTCAATCCCCACCATACCTATCATTTTACATTTACTATCAAGCTGTTGATTGTTGACTCTGGTTGGCTCATAATGCCAGCCTCCACTGCTTACTTGTTAAATATTCGCACAAGTCCCTCCTTGATTTCTCCCATACTTCCTCACATGCATGCAAGGCACTCCCAATAAACGTCAACCTCATTCTTCACCTTCAAATCCTCCTCAAAATCCTCCTTTGCTGTGATACCAACTAAAAAGCTTGACAATGGTTAGGATGTTGGTGTACAAAGATCGCTGCATATCATGCTGAACAATATTGTCTCACCGTTTACTTGTACTCCCCTATCTGTCTGTATCCATCTGTGGTCTTTTATGCTATAAGCTCTTTGGGTCAGAAACGTCTTTTGGTTCTATGTCTGTATAGCACCTAGCATAGTGATGTTCTGGTACATGCGAGGGCTCTTAGGTGATATGATAATACAAATAATTAATAACCAAGGAGGAGTGTGTGCAAAGGCAGAGTGTCCTTAATGCTGGGGCTTAATGCTGTTCAGGGTGCAAGTTACAGCTCTCTCTTGGTACCTTTTAGCAAATATTAACTATTCTCCCCAAATCTTTACGGTATTACCAAAGAGTGTATTTAAATAGTAAGGCCAGAGTGTTGGTCCATAACCTGTTAGTAATTTATATTCAGGAATTTCTTATGATTGAGTATTCGATTATAATCCACCATGGTTGTGCCTCCAAGTCTGTGGTAAAACAGACGTCCAGGAAAGAGACCCACCTCAAACTACCAAAAGTGACTACAGAGATATTAGCAGGATTGTTTGATTGATAAGGAACAATTGTTATTTCAGGTGCTTTCTGTAATAATGAAAGGGGGATACTTTAAAATATGTTGTTGGGGGACTGCCAGTTGTTCTAATGTTGGGCATTCCCACTTTTATTTATCAATCATGTAACCTAAAGATACCATACAGGAAATTCCATAAGCAATAAGGTAAACAAAAATGTTAAAACATAACATGGCAAAATAGATCATGGGAAGTATTCTTCCATCCATAAAAGGGATTTCTTTGTCTCACAACCTATGGGACAGAGGGTTTGAAACCTATTTTGGGGAGTAAAACCTGCCATCATCCCACTTGTTACAGAGGGAAGAGACACAGAGGCCAGCTCTTTACTTTACAAGAAGTGTGGTAATTTATCTATTATTTCTCTATAGTGCTGTACTAATCTCTGATTAATAATCTTTGATTAACTAATTCCATTTGAGCCTGCTATTTGACCATCTTGAATTATTATTAAATTCATACACACAACACCTCCAAATGATGCCTACTAAAGTCTCCAGGGGCCAATATGCAGCTGATTGGTGCAGAATTTCAGCATCTCAGCCATATTTTCTTTCTTCTGGCCATATCCCCTACACCAACAGATGTAGTGGGAGGGGGATAGTATAGGGCCTTTGTACTGGACACAACAGGAGGATCTACCTTGCACTCAGGAGATTTTCCATTGCAGGATAGGCTGTCTTTGCCGCTGCCAGTAGAGTTGGTTGGAAGTTTTCTGACTGAAGAGTTTCACTGGAAAATGCAAGTTCCTTCAAACCTGAAATGTCTGATGAAAGCAAGTTGGGTTTAGTGAAATTTTGTCAAATCCAGGCAGTTTTCTGACAGAATCCTATCTTCCGGGCTGGTTTCCTGCCTGGTTCTCTGCCACCTTACCTGGTGGGATGCTGGAGAGCCTAGACTTTTTGGTTCCAGGGCAGCCTTGCCATGTGGAGTGCCCCAGGACCAGGGTCCCCAGCTCTGGGGAGCCCCACCATGCCAGGGCTTTCAGAGGTTCCAGGCTCCCTACTATGGAGCTAGGAGTATGAAAGCTACATGAGGCTAGATGTTCGGCTGAGTGACTGTGTTCTCCTTGTGTGCTGTCCCAGCTCTGCACAGACAGTTGGCACAGCAGACCTCGAGCAAACTGACTAATGACCACAAGATCCATTAAGGTACGAAGGCACCCAGGCAGGTTTATTGTCAACGAAGCATGGTGGTAGTATCCCGCAGACTCTACCGGACCACTAATACATGTATGCCTGTAACAATGGACCAGCTCAGTGAATGGCAGCACTTTCCATTTCTCCCTAAGCTAGACAGAGATACTCCCTTTGAGGTTCCGTTTTATACATCAATACAAACAAGTTACTTATAAAATCATAGACTCATAGAATATCAGGGTTGGAACTTGGAAGGGACCTCAGGAGGTCATCTAGTCCAACCCCCTGCTCAAAGCAGGACCAATCCTCATCTAAATCATCCCAGCCAGGCCTTTGTCAAGCCTGACCTTAAAAACCTCTTAAAAACGTATTGCCACTCTGATGTAGTTAGCTGACACCCTCCGACATAGCCGGTTACTACCTATCATCTTTTACTTCTCTATCCATCACACTTATCTTTAGGATGGGTCAGTGTGTTCCTGTTATCTTTAGGGAATGTGTTGGCATCGAGGTGTTCTAGTACCACCCTTCTAGAATGTGTTTGTGTGAGTGCTCTGTGTCTAGCACCTCTTAGGAATGTGTGTTTTTGCAATAGCAGCCCTGTTCGTGTCTGATTCTGAGAGCAGGGCCTGCCTCTAGCTCACAGCCTGATTTTGCTTTATATCAGCAAAGTTTTGACTGCTACTTTAGCCAGGCCTCAGGCCTCTGATACAAGGGCTTATTTTTCAGGCCATTTGCCTACTAAACTGCAGCTCTAGCTGGGTTTCTCAGGCCCATAGCTGCCCGGGCTCCCTGGGCGGCTCTTACTACAGTCTAGGGTGACCATGCATCCTGTTTTGGTCAGGACAGTCCCTTTTTTAAACCCTGCTCCCAACATTTTTGGCAAAACTGGGCATTTGTCCATCATCACTTGGCAAGAGCAAATGGGACAAATGCCCAGTTATGCCAAAAAGGGACTTGGGACGGGGGCAGCTCTATGCAGGGGGGGTGGAGAGGGAGGGGCTCGAGGGGCCCCTAGAAGGGCAGGTCTGTTTACAAATACAGGGAGAAAAGAAGCACTGTGTATATATATTTAAGAGAGGGGAAATTTTGGCTGTCTAAAAGGCCCATTCAAATAGGGAAGGAATGAATCTGAGTAAGCATGAGAGGGGAGCAGAGAAAAGTCTAGATAGCTTATATATAATGTACTGGACTGACTGGAAAAGTCTTTTAAAAAAAATAGCCACGGGGGGAAACCAGCTATTTATTGAAGACAACAAAGGACCCATGTACAATTGCTGTGCTTTATTTTGCTGCCTTTATTGTTTTAAATGAGTTAGAACTGCCTATCTTATTGTAACTGGTTTAATAAAGAAAAACAAGTAACAATTTAAAATACTTCAATTATTCTTGTTTAACTTAGATACGATATGTAAATTTTCCTTTTTAAGTGGTTTGAGAAGCTGATATAGTCAAAGCATCTAGCACAGACTGTGGAGCCAGAAAAATGAGTTCTCTTCATTGCTAAGTGATCTTTGCTTGTTGCATAACTTTTCTACATCATAAAATGATTTTTACTTACCTCCCAGCAGGGAGTGAGGATTAATTATTTAGCTTTTATAAAGCAGCTTGAAGTTTAAAAACACTAAATATAAGCTACATATTTATTGGCAAAATACTAGATTATAAGCTGCCTTGTCTCTTTACATGTCAAAGAATCTAAAACACTAATATAAAATAGGCCACATAGAAATAAATATGAATGAAAATAAATGGTTCAATGCACGAAAAATGTGGCTATCTTAAAGTTGTCATTTTATCATAAATTGTTTGGCTTTGAATGAATAACCCCACTGATACTTGTGGCAGGAGTTTTGGAGCCTGTAGGTTCAGGTGAGTGAGTGTGGACAGCTGCAGCTGTCTGTACACATAATACAGCATTATGCCAGAGAACTCTGCCTAAGTGCCAAATATTGTAATAGTTGATACATGAGGTTTTTTATTAAAACAATATTGTCCAGTAGTAGTGTTGGAGGCTGGCAGTCAGGACTCTTGAGTTCTCTAACTAGCAGTGATACTTGATTCTCTCTGTGCTTGACTGTAGCAATTCACTTAACCTCTGTGTGTTTCACTATGTGTAGTGGGGGGGCAGCTCCGTGCGGGAGGGAGTGTGCAGGGCCGGCTCCAGGCACCAGCTAAAGAAGCAGGTGCTTGGGGCGGCCAATACCAAGGGGCGGCACTCCGGACGCTATTGGGGCGGCACATCCTGGTCTTCAGCGGCAATTTGGCAGCGGATCCCTCATTCCCTCTCGGAATGAAGGACCTGCCGCTGAATTGTCGCTGAACAGTGGAGTGGTGCGATTGCACTGCTGCAGCTTTTTTTTTTTTTTTTTTTTTTTTTGCTTGGCGTGGCAGAAAACCTGGAGCCGGCCATGGGAGTGGGGAAGGAGAGGGGGACTTGGGGGGCTGCTCTCTGCGGGAAGGAGAGGGGCTGGGGGGCAGCTCTGCGTGTGAGGGAGGGGGAAGAGGAGGGGCTGGAGGGGTAGCTCCGCACGGGAGGGAGGAGGAAGAAGAGGGGCTCGGGGGGTGGGTAGCTCTGTGCGGGAGGGAGGAGGGAAGGAGAGGATCTCGGGGCTCAACGCAGGGGCAGGAAGGAATATGGTCACCCTACAGCTCCTGTGTCTGGCCTAGCCAGGGGGTGGGGCCTCAGGAGGCAGAGGAGGAGCAGGGTGGCAGGGCCCAGGGCGGGGGGGAGAGGAGGAGCTGGGAAGGGGGGGAGTTCCAGTGATCCTGTGGGGGCCCCCAATTAGGGTTGCCAGGCATCTGGTTTTTGACCGGAATGCCTGGTCGAAAAGGGACAATGGCTGCTCTGGTCAGCATCACTGACCGGGCCATTAAAAGTCTGGTTGGCTGCCCGCAGTGGGGTAGGCAGGGCCTGCCTGGTGGGAAGTGGCCGGCATCTCCCTCTGGCTCCTAGGCATAGGGGCAGCCATGGGGGCTGTGTCTGTTGCCCTCGCCCAGAGCTCTGGCTCCACAGCTCCCATTGGCCGGGAACCACGGCCAATGGGAGCTGTGGGGGCGGCCCCTGTGGGCAGAGGCAGCGTGCAGAGCCCCATGGCCATGCCTCTGCCTAGGGGACACAGGGACATGCCGGCCACTTCCGGGAGCCTCCTGAGGGAAGCACCACCCAGAGTCTGTACCCCGAACCCCCGCCCGCACTCCAAACCCCTCTGCCCCAGCCCAGAGCCCCTCCTGTACCTCAACCCCTCAGCCCCGGTCCCACCCCAGAGCCCATGCCCCCAGCCAGAGTCCTCACCCCCTCCCGCACTCCAACTCCCTGCCCCAGCCCAGAGCCCCCTCCCACTGTCCAAACCCCAAGGCCCCAGCTGGAGCCCTCACCCCCTCCCACACCCCAACCCCTTGCCCCAGCCCGGTGAAAATGAACAAGGGAGTGAGGGTGTGGGAGAGCGAGCAACGGAGGGAGGGGAGATGGAGTGAGCAGGGGAGACCTCGCAGAAGGGGCGGGGCCTCGGGTCAGGGCCGCAGGTCCGGGGGCAGGGCAAGAATGTTCAGTTTTGTGCAAATAGAAAGTTGGCAACTCTACCCCAATTGGCTGGGGCCCATACAATAATCCACCCCTGGTCCCAGGGTGCATATTGTGTCTGGAAACATGTTGGTGTTGCTGAAACAAAACTTTTTCAGGACGTTTGGTTTGAGGATATTTTAAAATATCAGAATTTCTTGTTGAACTGGAGATCCCAGGTTTCAGCCAGCTCTGCTTCTCATGGTTTGGTGTGACATGTCTTCACTGCACGGCAGGATCCAGCCCTTTGTTTCTAAAAACTGTTGTTTTAGGCTCCTTGTGTCATTTCATGTCAACCATTTATATCATGAAATTATAAAAAGTGATGTGATGTAATGATGCAATTTAGTGTGATAGGTCACTTTAAAATTTTACTTGAGGACCAAAGAAAGATATGATCTTCTGAAATATCACCATTATGGAACCAATGGCTTTCAGATATAATGCCACCTTTATATTTAAGCTGTAAGATACCCTACTTTCACCTCCTGTCAAACTTCACAAAATCTAGTGTTAATTCAATGTTCCATTTAGCTGCCATGCATTTTTCCTTTTTATTTCCTTTTCCATCATTGTTGATTACCAAGATGTGATGAATTGTTATATCATAAAAACATAAGTACTGGCCACTTGAATCAACTTTCTTTTCAGTAAAGAGCGGCTCAGCAATGGCTTGCATTCCTTCTTAAAGAGATTTCTCTTCATGCCATCTAGAATGCATTATTTTATAAATAAACACCTTACAGCTTTATAGCCCAATTTTGCAGATCCTGTAGAAAGGGACTGAGATTCTTAGCAGCTGGAGGTTCTTGGCACCCCTCTGGAGGCATTCAGCATATACAGAATTGGGCATTAGTTACAGTACTTTACATATGAAAAATATTCATTTGATGCACTGGGGGGTTAATCTGTATGATGTTTTCTATTGATTGCATCTGTTCCAAGTACCATATCTTCCAATATCGTAATTAGAGGTGTTTCATCCTTGCTTTGTAAACAATATAGAAGAGGTACCTTTGCTTAATCTAGTGAAAAGTAATATGGAAAGATGTCTCGTCATGAGATTTCTTGAAAAAGGTTTTGTTCTTTTTTTTATTGAAAAGTCTCTGTGTGACACTGAGTCAACACTGCTTATTTATCTATCCATTGGTATTTCTATAGTGCTTGTCATAATATCAGCTGCCTCTGCCTCACTGCAGCTAGCAGCATGGCCCACTCTGCCACTTCCAGTGGTGTCTGCTTCGAGGGTGATGGGGAGGTATAGAGAGAGACAGAGAAGGGGGAGGGGTGCTGGGGACGTGGGTGCACAGAAGATGCAGCAGGTCTATAAGGACACCCTTTCTAGGAATAGAGGGAGTAAGTACAGATTGGCTGTTGGGAACCCACGGGTGCTGAGATATTGAGCTACAGAGAGATACTCTGGACACGGGGAGCACAGTAGGGGTACTAGATGTGGAGCAAAAGGACAAAGGAGAGCAGAAGGGGTGCTGTGCATAGAGAGGCCAACGGTATATCAAGGTATGGGGTGAAGGTAAAGAGTGGTGCGGGATTGCGGGAAGTGCAAGAAGTAGGTTTGGCCAAAAAACAAGAATTGCATTTTGAAAAAAAATAATCAAGGTTTTGGGCTTCGTTTTTGTTCCACAACAGGACAAAACCGAGACCTAGCAAAAACTATTGTAGAAAAAGAACAAGAAGGAGAGAGTGACCCACCCCAGAATAATCCAGTGATCAGGGCACAAGTCCCTGCCCTGCCTGATTCAAACCAGGGACTTTGAACCTGGGTCACCTACAACCTGGCTCATAGAATCAGTCTCTCTCTCTCTCTGGTCCATGAATATTTAATTATTTATACACAGTGTGATAGCTCTGAAAGGAGAGATTGAGAGAGGCATCCCATACAGTCTCTTTCTCTCTCAAGCTCTCTTGTTAGGGCTGTAGTATAAAGATTTATTCATTGGATCAGAGAGAATCAGGAAGTTAAATCAGGGTCTCCCACATTCCATGTGAGTGCCCTAAGCACTGGGCTATTGGCTATTCTGGGGAGGTATCATAGGGTGCTCTTGTTTGAAGTACCCTCCTGAAACAGGCCATGGAATGACAGGCACACCTGTCGCCGTTTCCCCTCCCATAAGCCCTTCCAGCTGGAGTGGACCCCGGCTCTTCCCAGAATGACACACACACCCCGCAAGCCTCTCTGCTAAGAAAACATCCTCATCAGAGGAGCGTCCCTCATTCCCCCGGCCCTCTCACTGTTCCCTTGGGTCCAGTTTTCCAATGTGGAGATGTCAGCAGGTGAGCCGTTCTGCTGCTCCCCTGCCTTCAGCACTCTCCAGTCCTTGGCTTTGGCACTCCTGTTTAGAAATCTGCAGCAAACTCCCTCTGCTGCTCTCTGGCCTTCAGCCATCTGGCCCTGGCTTTCTGATTTGGGGAGGTCAATTAGCAAACCACTCTTGCTGCTCTCCTGTCTTCGTCCTTCCTCCAGGAACCACCTATAGCTCCTGAAGAGAACTCCTCCAGCCCCCGTCAATCTATGGACTCCCAGGCAGCTCTCACCTGCCCTTTTCCTGACTGACTCAGTCTGTGCTCTAAGGCAACCCCCACAACAGGTCTATCCTCCTCTAGGGCCCAGGTGCCTTCTTTTGAGCCCAACTGGGAAGCAGCTGATTTGTCACAGCTATGCTGGCCCTGCTCCCTCTCAAAGGGCCAGTGTCACTCAGTGACAGGAGAGTCTTTCTTGCTTTGACCAGAAATTTCAACCTGGACCTGAGATACCTTCCTGATGAACATTTTGGCAATACAGATACATTTTCTTAAAGTTTTGCTTTTGACAAATTGGAAGTGGATGTTTTCAAGGGTATACAGCTCTCTGTTCGATTGCAGGAGCAGACCTCTCAGTAAGTCAGGAGAGAGCCCAGCTTCAGGGTAGATTACAAAGGAGGCTCCTTGAACTTGCTCAGAGAAATCCTCCAGCCATGACTGGAAGTTGCTAGCTTTGTTATACATGGCAATCAGTTTTGAGGGAGCTGGAAGGTATGAAAGGGGCTATTGTGCAGAATCCCTAATATTACTTTCCACAGCCACTATCCACCAGATAGAGGCTTTTTAATTTTTGTTTACTAAATCATGGCATTGTTTCCATGGAGGTTCTGTGGGCTGGGAGCTGTAGAAATGTATTTCTTCTTGAATAAAGCCCATAAATAATAATAGCTCAGAAAATCATTCTATAAATTGAGCGTGACTTTCTAAGTCGAAAATAGAATGAAGGGCTTTCAATGTTTATTACCCTATATATATTCATCCTTTATTCATATTGCTTCAAGTTATAGTGACAGTGTTAATGTGGGGGCAGAGGCTACCTCAACCCCCTCCACACCCTGCTGTTCATTATTTATATGGTCTTTCTCTCCACTTTGCATTTCGTGAGAGGTTCTCTGAGTCAAACAGGCAAAAGAAAGGTCTACCCCCTTTCTTTCCCTTATGAGAGAGGGGGATCAGGGTGAAAACAAAGATAGGCAAAAGTGGCCTGTCTCTCAGGCAGTCTTCCTGGATTCAGGTCTATGAGCCCGGTCTTGTAAGAGTCTATTGCCCCTCATTGGGGCTTACCTTCAGCTCCTCCTCCTGGGGCATAGTGTTTTGCAGGTGGTCTGTTCAGCTTTGGGAGCAGTGTGGCCTGTGATTGTCTCCTTCTCGGCTCTTTTGCCTCTGGGTCTCTGAGGTGGAGTCTCTGAGGTGGAACAGACTTCTTCCTGTTCACCACCCCTTCCTGTGACAGGTTTCCCATTTTAAGCTCCCCCCCTTCAGAGGTACATTATACTAATGGACTAGGGCCATCATAGGGTGACCAGATGTCCCGATTTTATAGGGACAGTCCCGATTTTTGGGTCTTTTTCTTATAGAGGCTCCTATTACCTCCCACCCCCGTCCCGATTTTTCACATTTGCTGTCTGGTCAACCTAGCCATCAAGGAGACCAAAACTAACATAAAATACAATTCTAATAGACTACAGAATAGTTGTGTTTTATGTGAGCAAAAATAAAAAAGGAAAGTTTTCATATCCTAACAATGAGTCTTCATCAGAGACTGCTTAATAGGATTATGTGAACGTTGCAAAGAAAACTTCAGACTTCTGAGAAGATAATGAGGCTTATTGACTAGCCTGCTTTGCTGATTTACCTGAGTCTAACTAACGTTTGTATGATGGAAAAAAAGTAGTCTGTACTGCCCAAAACTACTTTTTCTTCCCACTTTCCTAAATTGCCAACAGAACCATTAAACATATAAGATGTCTCCTACGAGACGCTCACAGTTTGATTTCAAGTAGAGGGATACCTCATTATGTAACAGTGCACTGGCATATGCTATATTTTCATTATTCCTGTTAGTGTTCAAGTACCCAATGGCACTATCTTGAATAACATCTGTCTCTAAAGAGATCATTCCAGCAGTATAATCATTGCTTTATTTCTTCAGTATCTACTCATTTTCATGCTCCCAATTGTAAAATCTAGAAATCTATTCCATGGCTTTGTGTTAGAACAGCATGGAGGCAGTAGCATATTTGAAATTATCGTTATGGCCAATGGGAAAACTTCACAGTTCACAGTTTGATTCTAGTTTGTATAAGCTTTTCTGGTTTTCCATTGCTCATTTAAACTCCCCAAAAGCCCTGATTCTGCAAAATTAGTCTGGAAATATAACAAGAGGGTTTTATCTTTTTCAAATGAGATTTCTGGCACTTCTACCTCCAGTCCCCAGATGAGAACTTTTTCAATGGTATTCTGGATCCAACCTAGGCTGGAAACTGGATGTAAAAAAGACTATCTAAACATTTACAACCTTTAAAAAATCACAGTGTGAGGCCTTTCTAGAAATGAGTGAAGGTTCAGTGATTATATTTTTTCCAAGTCATCCATAACCAAACATTTGTTCCCAACTGCTATGGGGAATGCTGGTCATAAAAACTATCCAAATCACCTCTACTGACTACAATAAAGACAGTATCTGTCAGATTACTCAGATCACTTGATTCAAACCTTATAGACCTCTAGTCCACATCAATTCATCTACAGCTTTGTAAACAAAAAAGTTGTTGTTTTACAAAGGAAGTAGGATGTAAATTTTATGAGGAGGGTATGTATACTTAATCACTCCCAAGTTATTGATTCAAAATGTTGATGGGGAAATGTAGGTGTAACATAAAATATAAAATGCTATAGCACGATAGCCTAGACATCACTACAACATGTGAATGCAGGTCCCCAGTGCTCTTGTAGAATTCCATCATGTTTCTTAAGCCATTATTTTTCTATTCTTTTCAGCACAACACATGCATTGTACCAATATCAAAGACTTTGAAATTTGCAGGTTTGAATTTGACCACTCCAGAGCTATGGAGTTTATTCCTGGTATTGACCAGCAGTCACCCAGGTCCCAATCTCATGCTGAGCAGATGCTCTACAAGGTCTTTGCACATTGAATAATCAAATATTTATACAGCACATACAGGAAGTACACTTACATTTCACTGAAGATGATTTAATAAGTTCTATATCATTTCCCCAGTGAACCACAGCCACTTCCAAATGCTCTCAATTATTCATGCCCTAATTTGAAAATACTTCAAGGAATCCTTATCTGGCAAGGCATACTACGCCTGTAGCTGCTGGGAAGGAACAAAATAATCCCTCTATATATAGTAGATATATGATAATAAATTATTCCCTACTCTCACAATTACATGTTCAATGGCAGCTCCTGGCTAATCTAGAAAGCAATGTTAATCCATACATGTATATAATTATCCTCTGCATGATCCTCCCAATTAAAAGACTCATATATTTTATTTAATTTGAAATATATGTTAAATTTGAGGCAAGGATGATAACAAAGACAATTGAGACTCCATCCTAAAGGAATATGAGACATATGATGAAAAAACATTGCACTATAAAGCAATATTTTTAAATACTCTCCAAAGGTGGACTGAAAGCATTTTTGGGGACAGACTGACCCCTCACCCCCAAAAGACTGATCCTATACCAGTTGCTTAAGTAATCCTTATAGATATAAGTAATAGGCACACATAACATTTGCTGAATTAGGCTCCAATATGTAATGCAAGACCCACCATTTTCCTGTTATGTTCTTGATGCTCTGATAGCTAGAATGGTTGACCGTTGCCTAGGCACTAGATTAAACATTAATTGGAGCAGTGTACACAATTAAGATGTATTTGCAAATAGCTCCCGCCCAGCACAAGTTTGGAGTATTGTAGGTATCAGCAGACTGTAATAAAAGGAAAAAAGAAAAGGGAAAGAATCTTAACTCAGTGAGTGCTGGTGCATAGCCTCCAAGTGTCCGTCTACACTGCAATAAAAGACCTGTGGCACTGAGTCTCAAAGCCTGGATCAATTAACTCTGGCTCTGGCTGCAGGATTAAAAATAGCAGGATAGACATTCGAGGTTTCAGAGCCTGGGCTCCAGCCCAGGCCCAAACGTCTATACTGATATTTTTAGCCCCACAGCCTGAGCCCCGCAGTGCTGCAGGCATTTTATTGCAGTGTAGACATATCCCAAGTGACTTTTGCTCAGGGTGACCAGATGTCTCGATTTTAGAGGGACAGTCCCGATTTTTGGGTCTTTTTCTTATATAGGTTGCTATGGTAATCCTGATTTTTCACACTTGCTGTCTGGTCACCCTGCTTTTGCTTATTAAGAGGAGCAAGGTCAATGAGGAGTGCCTCACTTCCATTTGCTGCTACTACTGAGGGGTCAAGATGAGTCATTTTACCCATGGTGCTGGCTACTTGATGCGCCAGCTCCTCTACTCAGCTTCTGAACAATCAATGACCCTGTGACTAAGCTCATAAATTGATCAAAAGTGAAGGCAGCACCAGGTGGCTGGTAGATGAAGAGGCTTATGGCAGGCCTTGCCCTGTTTCAGAAATTTTATGGCCAGAAGGGACCATTAAAATAACCTGGTTGGACCGTCTGTATATCACACGCCATAACTCTTGGTCGAGCTACAGCATATCTTTTAGAACAAGATCCAATCTTGAATTAAAGGCTCCAAGTGATGGAGAAACCTCCACATCTCTTTACTTTACTGTTAAAATATACACCTCATTTCCAGTTTTAATTTGTCTAACTTCAATTTTCAGCCATTGGATCTTACGCTTTGTTAGCTAGAGTACAGAGCTCTTTTCTCATGCAAGTACCTATAGACCATGACCAAGTCACCTTTCAACATTCTCTGTGATAAGTTAAATAGATCACTACGCAAGAGGATAAATGGACACAAGTCAGATATCAGGAATGG
>NW_020664419.1:46470498-46489056 GCF_002925995.2 Terrapene triunguis | reverse complement strand
CTCTGTTGCTTTTTACAGATTCAGACTAACACGGCTACCCCTCTGATACTTGTTAAATAGATTGAATTTCTTAATACTCTACTGCAAAGCAGACTACCAGCTTTTGTGGCTCTTTTCTGAACCCTCTCCATTTTTTCAAAGTTTATTTGCAAGTATTGGCACCAGAAAGAACATAGCATTCAATAATGGTTTTACTAATCCCATTGGTAGTAGCCTGGCTGGCCTCTTCCATCCGCAGAGTCACATATCTGTCCACAACCAACCCAAAAATAACAGGATCTACAGCCAAAGTATTCTCAGGACCCATAAATTTAGCCATGGGCGAGTGTCCTGCGGACTGTGACTAACGTGACTTTGAGGAAAAATCTCCATGATAAATTGTCAAATTTAATAAGTGCTTAAGTTTTGAAGGATATCTTTCCAATGAAAAAAGTGAGTTTCTAGCCCACTTTAAAAATGAAAAGATTGGTTATGCTAAACTTTGAAAGATCAAAAAATATATCTGGGGACTCTCTATCAGAGACCCCTCAAATCGTCACTGCCTCTGTGTGGAGAATCCACAAATGCAAGATTCATAATCAACACTGTTAAACTAAATGTTAGAAATAAATCTTGTAAAATGTTCTGATAGGATTAGGCCCCATATTTAAGCAATGATAGTGCTTCTCTACAGTACACAAGCAGACAAATAACATTTAACTCAGTAAATTATGAGGTTGGAGACGGAGTCACTTATTGATTTATTCTCCATTTATCCCTGGTTTTTCTTTGCAGAAAATATGATTATAATTATTACTTCTCCATTAAAAAATGTGTTTCTGTGGCTGGGAACGCTACCATCCACTTAAAGAACTCATTTCACTGTAAACTCTTGTTGCTTATCACAAATTTAAGGTGAAGGAAAATTCATTGATTCATAGATTCCAAGGCCAGAAGGGGCCATTGTGATCATCTCATCTGACCTCCTGCACAATAGAGGCCATAGAACTTCCTCAAAATAATTCCGGAAGTATACCTTTTCGAAAAACACCCTGTCTTGATTTGAAAATTGTCAGTGAGGGAGAATCCACCATGACCCCTGGAAATTGTTCCAGTGGTTAATTACCCTCATGTTTAAAAATGTATGCCTTATTTCCAGACTGAATTTGTCTAGCTTCAACTTCCTGTCGTTGGATTGTGTTGTACCTTTCACTGCTAGATTTAAGACCCCATTATTAAATATTTGTTCTCCATGTAGGAACATATAGACTGAAATCAAATCACCCTTTAACCTTCCTTTAGTTAAGCTAAAGAGACAGAAAGAGCTCAGTCACCAGAGGGCATGTTTTCTAATGCTTTAATCATTCTTGTGGCTCTTCTCTGAACCCTCTCCAATTTGTCAACATCCTTCTTGAATTGTAGAGACCAGAACTGGACACAGTATTCCAGCCGTGGTCACACCAGTGCCAAATACAGAGGTAATATAACCTCTCTACTCCTCATCAAAATTCCCGTTAATGCATCTAACAATCACATTAGCTTTTTTGGCCACAGCATAGCACTGGGAGCTCATGTTCAGCTTATTACCCACCACGACCCCAAAATCTAGTCACTGAGTACCAGGATAGGATCCCCCATCCTGCAAGTATGGCCTACATTCTTTATTCCTAGAGTTATACATTAGTCATATTAAAATGCATGTTGTTTGGTTGTGCCCAGTTTACCAAGCAATCTAAATTGCTCTGTATTATTATTCTGTCCTCTTCATTATTTACCACTCCTCCAAGTTTTGTGTCATCTGCAAACCATGCATGGTTATTTTAAGTTTTCATCAAGGTCATTGATAAAAATGTTAAAATAGATGCCAAAAATAGATCCCTATGAGTTCCCACTAGAAACACACCTGCTTGATGATGATTCCTTGTTTACAGTTACATTTTGAAGCCTATTTGGTAGCCAGCCACATCCATTTAATGTGTTCCATATTAATTTTATATTGTTCTAGCTCTTTAATTAAAATGTTGTGCGATACTAAGTCAAATGCCTGACAGAAATCTAAGTATATTTTATCAGCACTATTACCTTTTTCAACTAAACTTGTAATCTCATCAAAAAAGATATTCAGTTATTTTGACAGGATCTCTTTTGTATAAAACCATGCTGATTGGCATTCATTACATTGCTGTCCTTTAATTTTTTATTCATAAAGTCCCATTGTTAGATATCTACATTGCTAATGACTAGTTAAGTTCATTCTTGATTTTTGATATTACCATTATTATTGGTCTTTTGTTCATTCAATTTTAATTCCCACCCTCTGGCTATTGTGTACAAGTTGGTGCTGCTTCTTGGTTGTATTATTACATATGTATTATCATTACAATATCATCTGCAAAGTGAAGATGATTGACAATTTGCCCTGATATCATGCAGCTTCCACAATTGTTAGGAAGTTGGACAAGATGTTTTCTCTGTGTAAAACACTCTGTTGGCTCACCATTGACTCTTACGGCATGCCAAGCTATGTTACACAGACTCTGCAGTATTTGAATGAGCTTGCTGCTAAAAATATAACACTTGAGTATTTTCCACACAGCCTCTCTGTTAATGGAGTTAAATACTGTCTTAAAGTCAATGAATGTGCAAAACATTGAACTCTGTGTCTCTCCAACAATTAATGAAAAACATATATCTGATCTACAGTGTCCAGTCAAAAGCCCCAGACAGGATTTCATCTGCTCTTCTTTTCACGCTACAGAATACCTTGCTAGGAATTCTTATAAGACTTATTACTTGGTAGTTATTGCAATCCATTGTGTCACCTTTCTTAAAGAGTGGCACAATATGAGTATTATAGACTTAAAGACGTTAAGACCAGAAGGGACCATAGTGATCCTCTAGTCTGACCTCCTTCACATTGCAGGCCACAGAACCTGACCCATCCACTCCTTCAACAGATCCATAATCTGTGGCTGAGTTACTGGAGTCCTCTGGTCATGAATTAAAGACTTCAAATTATAGAGAATCCACTATTTACTCTAGTTCAAATCAGCAAGTGACCTGTGCCCCGTGCTGCAGAGGAAGGTCTGAGCATTGCTAGTTTTCAGGGACTTCATCCTTTTTCCAAATGAGGTAAAATAGTGTGCAAAGAAATATGACCATGTCTCTTCCTCTCAGTTTTAACATGTCAGGCTGTATACTGTCTGGACCAGGTGCCTTGTTGCTTTTCAGGGACCTGATTGTGGCTTCAATTTCCACATATGTGTTCTTCATTATTGCCTTCACAATTGATGGCCTCAAGGACAGCTGCAACAACTTGACTACTCATCTTCAAAATATTCTTTCCATCTTTTGAGCTTTTGATCTTTATGTACTATATAGATCCCATGAGCATTTTGTAACTGACTTGTTACAGGTGTTAACTTCTTTGATAGTAATCTAACTTTCTACAAAAGCTTTCATGCATTGCATTTTAAAGTGTTTTTCAAGCTCTTTGCCTTTTCTGTCAAACCTGTCTTTCTTAGCCTTTTGACCATTCTTTTTAGTTCTTTGGCGAGCTGTCTATATTTGTTTTTTTTCGCTCAGGGCAATCTTCAGCTTTCAGATGTTCTTGATACACTTCCTTTTTTGTTTTTGATAGATTTTCAATCTCTGATGTCAACCAGTCTTTCATTTTTAGATATGACCTCATCCCTAGAACCTCCTTCCTTGGGGCATGAATGATGTCTCTCACCTCTGCCCAGAGTTGTTATATTGTTGTCTTCCCTGGGTCTAAGAGAGGACAAAGCAGCCACTGATGGTATTCTGAAAGATTAGTGTAGTGTCTGTATTAGTCAAAACTTTGATACTATAGACTCTCTTGTCTTTTTTGTAAAATTTGAAGTATTAAGTCTGATCCTGGCCATTATAAATACTGCCCAATGGTCTAGGTCTGCGTTTACACTTCTGTAGATCACACAATCTAGTACACTTGTTTTCCAACATTGTCTCACTAAAATGAAGTCAGTCATGTTTTTGTAGTACCATTGTTAGAAATCTATGTTTCTTTATGGACTTGCCTAGGCTGAAATGCTGTATTTGCTATGAACAAGTCGTTGATAGAAGAGAACTGAAGCAATCTATGGCCTTTCTCACTTCTTGATCCTATTCCTTTTTTTTCCCATGATGTTCTTCCAGTCTGTGTTATCATGATGGAATTAAATTATTATGGAGATGTTTGTACATAAATTAATGAAGATTTGTGCTATAAACCATTGACTTTGTCTATCTGGTGAGGAGACAATTATTTCATAAAGCATTCTTCATCCAAAGAACAAACAAAATATTCTATACAAAGAAACCTACCATTAGAACTTTGGCAACAGAACATTAAAATACTATTTTTTCTGGGAACCTTCAAGACAGTTTATGTGTTTTGCAATTTTGAGCAAAATCTCCAAAACTAGAAATTAGGAAAAGTTAGTGACCATCATTGAATCCCAGTGTTCAGTTTATCGCCATAAATGTTCAAAGCTAACATCACAAGAAAAGGGGCTAGAAGTGCACTTTTAAAATGATCAGTTGAGGTTTCTATCTAGCCAAGCATTTATATGGCCTCCATCACTTGAGACTGAAGTGCTTTGCAATCATTCAGGAATTTATCCTCACAAAACTCCTATGAGTTAGGGAAGTGTTATCCCCATGTTGAAGAGAAGGAACCAAGGCACAAGAAAGTTATGACAAAGCTGGAATCTGAACCCCATTCTTTTGAGCTCTAAATTCAGCACCTTAACCACAAGAGCTTCCTTCCTCCCTCACTGTACATTTTTATCTTCCCCAAATCAAGTATGTAGGGGAGTGGAGGCCAAGGGCTTCATGGGCCTCAAAAAGCAGTTCTGATAGGAACTGTTGCGTTCTTGTCCATGTTTAAGTTTACCTGCCTCATAGGGAGACAATGCCATTCTTCTAGCAAAATATCCAATCCCAGCAATAGCTGCAGCAATAGTTTTTCAGATCACATTGGACCACATTCTGCCAGCGTAATTTAAATTGAGTAGTCCATTCTGTCAATAGTCCCACTGAAATAGAGGGAACTCCTCATGGAGCAAGGTACGGTATTATTCCATGTAAGTACAGGAGAATTTGGCCAAGTGAGTTTCAGCTTTCCTCCATCTACACCAAAGCACTTCTGAAGACTACACATTTTCCATTGTGAGGCTATATTTAAGACTCATCTGGGAACACTAAATATAATGCAGAACAGAGAAAGAAACAGAAGACTAGTTAGTCAATTACATTGTCATTCATTTCTGCCTTTTTTGTTTGCTTGTTTCTTTGCCAAGCAAAAGAGCTTTTAAGGCATGAGATGTAGATGTATGAAGTATAATGAATGGGGTGCAAGTTTAATAAACTGTTAAATAACTGAAACAAATAAGGGCAGACACACTTCACCCATCAGCTAGTGCTTATTAGAATATACAGTACTGTTAATTATACACAAATAAAACAGTATCTTTAATATTTTGAAAATCTTGTGCAGACTATATGGGATACAAGTTCATCCTTTCAAAGTTCTTTTGAATAGTGTAGGAAAATATAAAGACGTAAAAAAACCCATGCAACATGTCTACTTAATCCAATGACAGGACTTGTTCAGTCAGCACTTCATCCGTTCCCTTACAGTGGACCAAGTTGGGAAGGGCTGGATGTGGAGGTCCATACTTGTACTACATGCCTCCTTTTCTTGTGCTGCTTTTTGTAGTTTCACTGGCCTTGTGGTTGTGTTTGTTCTTTGACCATTCTCAGGTGAAACCCTGGCCCTTCTGAAGTCAACAGTAATACCCCCATTTATTTCTATAGGGCCTGGATTTTTCTTTGGTGTTTATCTTACCTTGTCTCTGTCCCCTCCCCACCCCCTAATCTCGTAGAATCGCCCCCTCCAATGAGCCCTGAAACTAGAGTATATAAACTGAGAACTCCATGTGCTCAAGACTGAACTGAACACAAGAAGCCGTAGAATCCTAAGTGTGACCAATGCCTGGATCAGCCACATGGAAAGAATTCTACCCCATCTTAGGGTTAAGAGGCTAAGAAGAAGTAGTGAGATTTCATCTCAAAGATTGTATTTCTCCTTCAATTCTTTAACATAATTATCTGTAGGTTATCTTCCTGAGTTTACACTCTCCAATGAGACTTCAAGTAATCATATTTTACATTTTTAACTCCTTTATAAGTCCAATCAAATTGGCCTGAGAAATATTGAAAACTATTGTTTTTAATCAAGTGCTTTTAATATTCTAACCGTGTCCCTTTTGGACCAATCTAGTCAAAGAGATGTAACCACACTTTTCAGAGTGCTTTCATGACAAGTGCACTCTGGGAAGTGTGATAAATGTGTAAGGTACTAAAGAATTGAGAATTGTTGATCATAAGTAAATGTAATAAGAAATCTTGGTAATTTGCATTGTTCTTTGATATAACTACTGAGCCTCAACTTTAGTCTGTGAGAATTGTTTGCATGACCATATTGTATGTACTACACACATAATTGCTTGTGTCTACATTTAAGTGGTGAATTATTGATTACATAGTAATGTGGGTTTGGGTGAATTAATACATTCTTGGTTGGTTAAGAATAAGCAAGTGTTCTGATATGAGAAATAATGTTCAGTTTAAAAGCTGACCCAAATAGAACCCAGAACTAGTAAGCTCACACTACCAAGACTCAATAAAAGGGTTTATCCTATTGGATTCTAATATATTGGCAAATCTAGTTGGCTAAATTTCAGCTTGAAAATCTAAGTGGCACCCTAGCAAATTGACACTAGAGGGTAGGGATCGGATACAGAGGGACCTAGACAAATTAGAGGATTGGGCCAAAAGAAACCTGATGAAGTTCAACAAGGACAAGTGCAGAGTCCTGCACTTAGGACGGAAGAATCCCATGCACAGCTACAGACTAGGGACCGAATGGCTAGGTAGCAGTGCTGCAGAAAAGGACCTAGGGGTCACAGTGGATGAGAAGCTGGATATAAGTCAACAGTGTGCTCTTGTTGCCAAGAAGGCTAACGGCATTTTGGGCTGTATAAGTAGGGGCATTGCCAGCAGATCGAGGGACGTGATCGTTCCCCTTTATTCGACATTGGTGAGGCCTCATCTGGAGTACTGTGTCCAGTTTTGGGCCCCACACTACCAGAAGGATATGGAAAAATTGGAAAGAGTCCAGCGGAGGGCAACAAAAATATTAGGGGTCTGGAGCACATGACTTATGAGGAGACGCTGAGGGAACTGGGATTGTTTAGTCTCCAGAAGAGAAGAATGAGGGGGGATTTGATAGCAGCTTTCAACTACCTGAAGGGAGGTTCCAAAGAGGATGGAACTCGGCTGTTCTCAATGGTGGCAGATGACAGAACAAGGAGCAATGGTCTCAAGTTGCAGTGGGGGAGGTCTAGGTTGGATATTAGGAAACACTATTTCACTAGGAGGGTGGTGAAGCACTGGAATGCGTTACCTAGGGAGGTGGTGGAGTCTCCTTCCTTGGAGGTTTTTAAGGCCTGGCTTGACAAAACCCTGGCTGGGATGATTTAGTTGGGAATTGGTCCTGCTTTGAGCAGGGGGTTGGACTAGATGACCTCCTGAGGTCCCTTCCAACCCTGATATTCTATGATTCTATGATTCTATGATTCTATGACCCCTTTCATGCTTACGCTATTCTACAAATACATGTAGGCTTACAGTGTTAATAGCACAGGCATGAGTAGTGCCTGTAAAAGGTAAAGTGGAGAACTTATTTCTTTTTCAAAGCCCTCTCTCTTTTCCCCCTCTCCCCTTTGTAAATACTCCTTAATTTGGGGCTGAAGTGTTCCATGTTTATTCTCAGGCCATATGTGAATTATCTCTGAAAGTTGGAGTAAAATCAGTCAAAATCATTCTTGGGTTATGTGACGGTGGGGAATAATATTTATTTTCCCATACATTCTCTTCAGAAATGTTGCACTCACAACTAACTAAACTAACTAACTAACTAACTAACTAAATGTTACAGTCACAACTAACTAAATAAAAAGCTGAATCTAGAAACTTGAAATTGGACTTGATATTTTTTTAAAAGCTACCACTAAACCTAAAAGAAAGCCAAATTCGAAAATGAAGTCTATTAAAAATATTTAAAGTTGGCAATTTTTCACATTTATGTTACAATTTTTCTTTTATTTTCTTTTAGACAGTTTCAAAATGCAATTGTTAAGGATGCTGTACATCAGTGCAAAAGCTCCACAAGTAAAATATCTCCATTTCTAGGAACTTACATGCTCAGTTAAGAATGGCTTTGGAAAAGGCACCTCTGCCAGAGCCATCCTCTAATAAAGCGACTTTAAATCATCCATCCTTAAGAGAGCTGCACTTGTTAAGCATGACTGAAATGAGGACACACTACTTAAAGACTTGTGCTAGAGTCAATAGGGCCAGGATCTTGTGGAGACTTTAAGTTCTGTAGAGAAAAGAGTTGCAAAGCTGAGAAACCTTTGGCACATGCATGATATTAAATCACTTTAAAAAGATCAGTCTAGTTAAAGTGTGAAGCTAGGCAAAAAAATTGTAAGGATGTTTCTTGAACATATTTCATTTTCCAAAAATAATTTTGAACAAAAAATGTACTAAAGTGGCTTAACACTGGCTCATTGCTAGTGGGAATCCATCTCAGCCTCCTTTTCTCCTTTCCATCATTGAGTCCAGCTGGGATTAATCATCTGCTGCTAGTCCTGGGGCAAATGCCCCCACACTGCTTGAGTTCTTCTACCTGCTGTCCTTCTTATTATGCCAAGGCATGGAGGTTTTCAGGTTGGTTGTCTCAGCTAGTCAACTCTGCTGCTGCCTGAACTGAGCCTGAGAAGTGAGAAGGGAAGCAAGCAAATCTGTACTCCGCTCATGCTGCCTGCTCTGAGGCTAGAGCAGGTGAGCTCTGGAGCAAAGGGAGTTTTGTGTGAGTGCTGAATTTTGACTCTAAATTGAAATCTGGGAGATGTGTTTTCCCCTCCTCTGTTTTAAGCTGTGTTTGAGAAATGCGCTTATTAGTCATTCAAAAAATGGAGGGATAATGGTCTTGAAGATTATAGGCCTATTTAAATAATTGTTTTGCAAAGATATATGTCAAGAATTTAGCGACAAGGGCTGAAAAATTTATAGGCAAATCAATGCATGGGGACCAACTTCTATTCATGCGGCATAGAATACTTGCAGACTGTGTATGGAAGGTTTTTATTTTAATGCAAATAGCTAATGACATTGAGGCCCCAGTGTTTGTAAATTCTGTCAGCCCCCAAAAAGTTTAACACAAGTGAGGAGGAATATCTAAGTAAATGTTAACTCCAGTTGCTTTTTAAGGAAGTTTCTTTGACAGAACTTTTCTTTCTTCTGTCTCCTAAAAGCAGCAGCTTGTACCAGGGAGTATATCTGTGTAGTCTCCTCTGTACAGAGTATATGTGTGTGTGCATGCAAAATGGGAGTGCCATCTTTCTTTTCTCTTGGCACACTCTAGTAATTAAACCCACAAATTTGGGAGGATGCAAAAGTCCAATCTCACAAACTATTGAGCATCTCCTGCAGCCATGCTGAGAATCCTCAATTCCTATTGGCTTCACTGGAAATGAAAGACATTCAGCAACTTGCAGGTTTTGGCCCATACTCAGCCAAGAGATCTGTTTTGCTCCCATGCCATGCAGTTAACTTTGAGTGATGACCTCCCTGCACAACACAATAAAGAACTGAATAGATTTTTGCCTACAAAATTGGAAATATTAATTACAAATTCTCAGTCTGTGCCTGAAGGATTTGGGGGGTCTTAAGAGATGGTGGTGTCATCTACTGTACATAACTATCTCTACTGCAAGGAATCAAATTAAAAAATGCTTTACTTAAAATCTTCCTGAGACTCAAAGGGGAGGGGGAGGGAGGAGAAGGGGGGAGAAATAAACCGATATGATAATTTTTATCTGCACTTTGTTTATACTTATGACCTGTTTGCAGAACACTTGTACAATAAAAATATGCAGTTTATTTAAATCTGTTGCTACTCCTTTTCTGAGATTTGTGATTCACCCTACACTATACACAAGTTTCCTCTTCTATTCCATACAAAAGGCTGTGTCTTCATAGTAACTCCCTCAGCACATTGCATTGCTGTTAACCTGTCCATAGCCAGTGAATTATCTTCAGAAAACGCATCTCATGATACAATGGATTCCTTTTATTTATTTTATGTTTCCATTCTTTTGTTTTTCAAGGGACTTTCTGTTGTTAAAAGCAGAAGATGTATATTTTTTCCTTTCTTAACAGTCAGTTTTAGCAAAAATATATTTAATTTACACTAACCATTTATTGTGTATTCTCAATATGTCTGCAGAGCTGTTAGCACTCTGCTGAATTGTGGGGTTAGGGGAAGCTTCTCTTTCAGATTTTCAAAACTATGGGCCTGATAATGTAAATGATCTTACTCATGTCAGTATGTGATCCTTACTAACTTCAACTTCCAGCCATTGGATCTTGTCAGACCTTTGTCAGTAAGGTTGAACTCCCCCCTAAACCCTAATCAAATAATTTTTCCATGTGTAGGTAACCAGACATAGTGATAGATCTTTTCTTTGATAAGCTGAAAAGGTTGAGCGGCTTAAGCCTGTTTGTAAGGCTTGTTTTCCAGCCACTGGATCATTTTTGTGGCCCTCCCTTGAACTTCCTCTAGTATAACCTCATCCTTGAAGTGTAGACACCAGAACTGGACACCGTATTCTAGAAGTGGTCTCAACAATGCTGTTTACAAAGGCAAGGCCAATTTCCTACTTCTATTTGATATTCTCCTTTTTATACATCCAAGGATGTAATTTTTGCCACAGCATTGCACTGAGAGCTCATGTTGAGGTGGTTATCTATGATGACCCCTTAAGCCCTTCTCTGAGACACTGGTTTCCAAGACAGTCTCCCATCCTGTAAGGATAACTTGAATTCTTGGTTGCCAGATGTATTACTTCGCATCTGGCTGTATTAAAATACATGTTGTTGGATTGTTACTATCTAACCTGCTAACTCAGAGATCCCTCCATGAGAGCAATTTGTCCTCCTCATTATTTACTATCCCCAGAAATCTTAGTGTCGTCTGCAAACTTAACCAGAAAAGATTTTATATCATCATCTGGTTCATTGACTAGCTATAGACAAAGAACTGATCCCTGGTAGATCCCACTAGAAATGTCCCCACTCATTGATGTCTCCTAATTGCCTACATTTTGAGATCTGTCAGTAAGCCAATTTTTAATACATCTTATGTGTGCCCTGTTAATTACACGTAATGCAAGGGTTTTGTTTAAAAAATGCAAATGTCATGTGGTATTAAGTCAAATGCCTTGGAGAAATCCAAATGTACTATACACAGTTGCCATTATTAACCAGACCTGTAATCTCATCTTAAAAATTAAAAAAAAAGCTTTGTTTGACATGATCTACCTTTCATGAAACCATGTTGATAGGATACTCACCTATAATGTAGGAGGCCCAAGTTAAAATCCCTACTTTGACTATTTAGTTATGCATCCACAGTATGCTTGAACAGTAGAGGCTGGGAAAGTCCCATCCCAGAATATCCCATAGCCTTGGGTCTAGGACACTCTTCTCCAATATGGAAGACCCAAGTACAAATCCCGTCTCCACATTAGGCAGAGGGAGGAATTGAAACTGGGTCTTCCACATCCCATGTGAGTGTCATAACACAGGACTAAAACTAATAAGGGAGGAGGCTTCTCCTTCTCCAGCCATTTTGTGACTCCAGTCCTCCTTGACTTTGGTCAAAAGGCCTGAAATTGAAACAAAATTTGAGCCAGGTCGAAATGAAATGTTTCATTCTGACATTACTAAAACATTTCAATGTTTTCAGTTCAGTCAAAACTATTCAGCGAACTCAATCAGAATTTATGAATAGTTTTGGTTTGACCTGCAACTGCAATACCAAAAACACTTCATCCAGCACTATGCACCACTTCCACCTCCTCCTCCTCTGGTTGTGAATCTAGTAATTTAAAAACACCCAGAAACAAAATGAATTAGGTGGAACGAAATGTTTGGTTCAACCTGAAACAACCTTGTTCAATTCACTGAAATTTTTCAGAATTTTCAAATTTGGTTTGACCCAAATAGATTTTTTTATTCTTTTTTTCTTTTTTTCGTGGAACTGCCAATGAACTAAAAAATTGATTATTCACCAAGCTCTACCCTTGGGTGAAATCTGGGCCTATTGATCTGAAAACATTTAACTTTAGCAGATGTTGTCAGACATCCTCCTTGGTCGGTCCTATGTGAGAAAAACAGCATCAAGCAGAGAGGGATAGGGTGACCAGATGTCCCAATTTTATAGGGACAGTCCTGATATTTGGGGCTTTTTCTTATATAGGGTCCTATTACCTCCCACCTCCTGTCCCGATTTTTCATGCTTGCTGTCTGGTCACCCTAAGGAGGGAGGAGAAAGAGCATGAATCTAATCTGCCCAAATTAACATAATCAGAGTGGTGTCAATAATACATAATGTTGGGATATACATAAAATGTAATTCGTTATAAATTTAAGGGTTTTAATAAACATTAAATAGGTGATAGTTTGAAGCAGGTTCAGCTAGAAATCCAAAATGGCCACAAGGATTTCACTTCTGAAAAACAAAATGGAGGTCTTAGAATAAATTGACCAATAGCAGACAGGTAGACTGGACTGAAATTAAGGTCACTCTAAATACCTGAAGGGAGGGGTGAGCCAGGTAAAAGTACAGGTTCTCAAACAGGTCCAGCTTGATTGACAGAGAGGTTTAGCAACTAGGATTTGTCCATACAAACAACAAATCGGAAAAGACTAAAACTGATTGGATGAACTAGTATGCTAATAGCTAGAATTGAAAGAGCAATCAATCAGAAAGGGCCAAAAGTTTTATATAAGGCATAGAGCTGACAGGCTGCACTCAGTGTGAGTGGAAGATGTTGCTGTGAGTGAGCAGTGAGAAGGTCATCAGAAGAAAAATAATCTAAAAGAGCTGAAAAATCACAAGAAGTTCAGAAGAAGGCAGAGCAGTGAGAACAAGGGAGCAACATCAGGACAGAACAAAAAGTTAACAGAGGCAGTGAAGACTGCAGGAGAAAGTAAGCATGATGATTTTACTCTAAAAACTACTAAATGCATGTATGGGTGTGAATGAGTTAATAAAGTTGGATGTCTGTGTATGTTTGTTATTATGTGTATAGTTTAAATGTTTAAAACCTTGCTGTCAGCATTTTGCGTGTAACTGGTCATTTCATGCAGAATGTAATCACTTGAAACTAGTTTCAACTATAGAATGTTACAATTCTGGACATGTTAATATGTATCTACTATATCTGTGTTAATAGAGTTTATACCGTTGAGTTGATGTTGTGTATTCTTTTAATATATGCTTTTGAGATTTATTGGATTGTTGATGGTTTTATTATGATTTAGATTTATTGTATTAGGGAATATTACATTTCAATAAATTAGGGCTGTCAAGCGATTAAAAAAAATTATTGCGCTGTTAAACAACAATAGAATACCATTTATTTTAAATATTTTTGGTTGTTTACTATATTTTCAAATATATTAATTTCAATTACAACACAGAATACAAAGTGTACAGTGCTCACTTTATATTTATTTTTATTACAAATATTTGCACTGTAAAAAACAAATTATATTTTTCAATTCACATCGTACAAGTACTGTAGTGCAATCTCTTTATCATGAAAGTTGAACTTACAAATGTTGAATTATGTATAAAAAACTGCACTCAAAAATAAAACAATGTAAAACTTTAGAGCCTATAAGTCCACTCAGTGCTACTTCTTGTTCAGCCAATCACTAAGAGAAACAAATTTGATTACATTTGTAGACGATAATGCTGCCTGATTCTTGTTTACAATGTCACCAACCAAAAGTGAGAACAGGCATTTGCATGGCACTGTTGTATCCGGCACTGCAAGATATTTATGTGCCAGATGCATGGAAGATTCATATGTCCCTTCAGACTTCAACCACCATTCCAGAGGACATGAGTCCATGCTGATGATGAGTTCTGCTTGATAACGATCCAAAGCAGTGCAGACTGAGGCATGTTCATTTTCATCATCTGAGTCACATGCCACCAGCAGAAGGTCGATTTTCTTTTTTGGTGGTTTCGCTTCTGTAGTTTCCGCATCAGAGTGTTGCTCTTTTAAGACTTCTAAAATCATGCTCCATACCTCATCCCGTCACTTCAGATTCTTAAACCTTGGGTCGAGTGCTGTAGCTATTTTTAGAAATATCACATCGGTACCTTCTTTGTGTTTTGTCAAATCTGCAGTGAAAGTGTTCTTAAAATGAACATGTGCTGAGTCATCATCCAAGACTGCTATAACATGAAATATATGCAGGATGTGGGTAAAACAGAGCAGGCGACATACAATTCTCCCCCCAAAGTGTACAGTTACAAATTTAATTGACACATTTTTTTTAATGAGTATCATCAGCATGGAAGCCTGTCCTCTGGAATGGTGGCCGAAGTATCAAGGGGCATATGAATGTTTAGCATATCTGGCATGTAAATACCTTGCAACGCCAGCTACAAAAGCTCCATGCGAACACCTGTTCTCATTTTCAGGTAACATTGTAAATAAGAAGCAGGCAGCAGTATCTCCCATCAATGTAAACAAACTTGTTTGACTAAGGGTATGTCTACACTACGAGAGTAGTTCGATTTTACTTAAATCGAATATGTGGAATCGATATTACAAAGTCGAACGTGTGTGTCCACACTAAGGACAGTAATTCGACTTTGTGAGTCCACACTAACGGGGCAAGCGTCGACATTGGAAGCGGTGCACTGTGGGCAGCTATCCCACAGTTCCCGCAGTCCCCGCTGCCCATTGGAATTCTGGGTCGAGCCGCCAATGCCTTCTGGGTAAAAAAATGTGTCGAGGGTGCTTTTGGGTAACTGTCGTCATCCAACCGTCACTCCCGCCCTCCCTCCCTGAAAGCGCCGGCGGGAAATCAGTTCGCGCACTTTTCTGGTCAGTGACAGCGCAGACGCCACAGCACTGCGATCATGGAGCCCGCTGCGACCATCGCTGCAGTTGTGGCCGTTGTCAACACCTCGCACCTTATCATCCACCTTTCCCAGAGGCAGATGCTGAGAAATCGGGCGAGGAGGATATGGCAGCGCGGTGAGGACCTGAAGTCTGAGAGTGGCACAGACCTGTCACAAAGCATGGGACCCCGCGCCGAGGACATCATGGTGGCAATGGGTCATGTTGATGTTGTGGAACGGCGATTCTGGGCCCGGGAAACAAGCACGGACTGGTGGGACCGCATAGTGCTGCAGGTCTGGGATGAATCCCAGTGGCTGCGAAACTTTCGCATGCGGAAGGGGACTTTCATGGAACTTTGTGAGTTGCTGTCCCCTGCCCTGAAGCGCAATGACACCCGGATGCGAGCAGCCCTGAGTGTCCAGAAGCGAGTGGCCATAGCCCTCTGGAAGCTTGCAACGCCGGACAGCTACCGGTCAGTCGCGAACCACTTTGGCGTGGGCAAATCTACAGTGGGGGTTGTTGTCATGCAAGTAGCCAACGCAATCGTTGAGCTACTGCTCTCAAAGGTAGTGACCCTGGGAAACGCGCAGGTCATCATAGATGGCTTCGCCGCAATGGGATTCCCAAACTGCGGTGGGGCTATAGATGGAACTCACATCCCTATCCTGGGACCGGACCACCAGGCCAGCCAGTACATTAACCGAAAGGGCTACTTTTCAATGATGCTGCAAGCACTGGTGGACCATAGGGGACGTTTTACAAACATCAACGTCGGATGGCCGGGCAAGGTTCATGACGCTCGTGTTTTCAGGAACTCTGGTCTGTTTAGACGGCTGCAGGAAGGTATTTACTTCCCGGACCACAAAATAACTCTTGGGGATGTGGAGATGCCTATAGTCATCCTCGGGGACCCAGCCTACCTGCTAATGCCATGGCTCATGAAGCCCTATACTGGCGCCCTGGACACTGAAAAAGAACTCTTCAACTACCGGCTGAGCAAGTGCAGAATGGTGGTGGAGTGTGCTTTTGGACGTCTCAAGGGGAGATGGAGAACCTTACTGACTCGCTGTGATCTCAGCGAAACCAATATCCCCATTGTTATTGCAGCTTGCTGTCTGCTCCACAATCTCTGTGAGAGCAAGGGGGAGACCTTTATGGCAGGGTGGGAGGTTGAGGCAAATAGCCTGGCTGCTGATTACGCCCAGCCAGACAGCCGGGCGATTAGAAGAGCCCAGCGGGACGTGCTGTGCATCCGGGAGGCTCTGAAAGCTAGGTTCCTGAGTGAGCAGGGTAACCTGTGACTATTAAGTTTGTTTACAGAGAAGCTGAACCTGCTCCCGTTTCTTTACCCAGTAAATGTTCACTATCCTCTCCAGTTACATACCCCGTTCACCCCCTTCCAACACACGTTTAAAAATAAAATCACTTGAATTTTGTTAATGAACACCGTTTTCTTTATTACTGTTTTCTCGGTAAAGTGTTGAACCTGGGACACAGACTGTGGTGGGGAGCGGGTGTAGTGTAGTGATGCAAAGGACGCTTCTAAACTCCCGGAATGACAGGCTCCACAGTGGTGGACTGGTTGTTTCAACGGAGCCTGCCACCCCTCCTGTTCGGGACTCTGTGTGTGGGGGCTATGTGACTTTGTGGCAGGGGGAGGACGGTTACAGATCCCCTGCTGCGTGGCTCTGTGATCCAGGATAAGGACCGCTGCATAAGATCTCTAACCGCCCTCCCCCGCCACAAAGTCACATAGCCCCCCCCCCACACACACACATAACATGAAAACCACCTCCCAGAATGACCAGAGTAACTAGTGACTGCAATGTCTGTGTGCCCTGATGCTGAACCTGCCCCCGCCTCTGTACCATGGTAAAGGTGACTGTCCTGTCCAATTACCAACCCCCTTCCTCCCCTTCAGACAGACTCTCCTGTAAAAGAACATGATGGAAACAGTAATTAACAGAAACGTCTTTTTTATTAGCAACTACACATGAAACTGGGGGATGAAACTTGGATGGGGGCTTGGGTGAGGCGGGAAGGAAAGGACTTATCAAATTTTGGGGAATGACAGCCTTCTGGTACTTGAGCAGTCTGCAGGGGTGGAGTGAGAGTTTTCACGGACTCTGCCGCCCCTCCTTCTTGGGACTTTGGGTGAGGGCGGTATGGGATTTGGTGGCAGGGGAGGGCGGTTAGAGATAGACTGCAGCGGGGCTCTGTCCTCCTGCCTCCGGTCCTGCAGAACATCCACAAGGCGCCGGAGTGTGTCCGTTTGCTCCCTCATTAGTCCAAGCAGCGTTTGAGTCGCCTGCTGGTCTTCCTGCCGCCACCTCTCCTCCCGTTCCATGTGTGATCGGTGCATTTGGGACAAGTTCTCCCTCCACTGGGTCTGCTGGGCTGCCTGGGCTCGGGAGCAGCCCATAAGTTCCGAGAACATGTTCTCCCGTGTCCTCTTCTTCCTACGCCTCATCTGCGCTAGCCTCTGGGAGTGTGATGCCAGGCTAGGTCGGGAGACAGTCGCAGCTGTGGGATGGGAAAAAGGGAGTGAATTCCTCAGAAAGATAAATTTAGTTGTGAACAAAGAACATAGTCTTTCTCTGTGAACAAGACCATGCACAGCACCTATCACATGCGCACTCAGGACAAGGTCAAATTTTCGGCCTTCGCATTCAGTGCCTGGGGTCTTGCAGTGCAGATCAGAGAAGCGGGGCAGGACACCGGAATTTGTGTAGCAGGCCGACATGGTGAGCCGTAGACTTGTGGCTGCTTAAAACTTTAATAATAGCACTGGCCTCCTTTCACGTTGAAAGCAATGCCAGTCCCTGCTGCCAGCAATCCGGCAAGCATGAACTCTGCCCCTGTCCCACCCCCTCGCGGCTGTCCCAGGGAAAGATCCCTGTATGCTGCCCCTCTCCCGCCTCCACCACGTGGCTGTAAACCGCCGGTTACAGTTCTGTAAAGGAACAGGCAAGCAGTCCCAATACTAACATTCCCCTATCTAATTCAAAGCAGATCACCATGAGCGACATCATTCTGATGAGGATTTCAGAGACGGAGAAAGAAAGGATGCTTCGGGAAAGCCTGCAAAGACCAGGGCCATATGCCGCCATGCTCTGCAAGGCAATGATCCCGGAGTACTTGCTTGTCTCCTGGCGCGGAAACATTTCCTACTACGGAGGACCCAATAAGGCCGCTCTCCCCAGGAACCTGATACAAAGGCTTTCCAATTACCTCCAGGAGAGCTTCGTGGAAATGTCCCTGGAGGATTTCAGCTCTATCCCCGGACATATAGACCGGATTTTACTGTAGCTGCACGGGCAGGGACTAAACAGTAGAGCGGCTTGGGCAGAACAATCATGCTAAACCGGACATAGTTAGATTTTTTTTTCAGTAGTTGCACTGCCAAGGACTGAAACGTTAACCGCCTAGGGCAAAGTAATCATGCAAAAATATTTCAGAGTAGCAGCCGTGTTAGTCTGTATCCGCAAAAAGAACAGGA
>NW_020664419.1:46428719-46465498 GCF_002925995.2 Terrapene triunguis | reverse complement strand
TAATAAATTTGTTAGTCTCTAAGGTGCCACAAGTACTCCTGTTCTTTATGCAAAAATATTGTTAATATTCCTGTTCTGTTAAAAATAAATGTTTACATGTTTAAAACACTTACTGGCTGATCCTTCCCCTGATTCTGTGTCCGGGTTAACGGCTGGGGACGGTTGGTAGGGGATCTCTGTAAGGGTGATGAAGAGATCCTGGCTGTTGGGGAAATCAGCGTTGTAAGCGCTGTCGACTGCCTCGTCCTCCTAATCTCCTTCCTCATCTTCCCCGTCCGCTAACATGTCCAAGGAAGCGGCCGTCGACAATATCCCATCCTCAGAGTCCACGGTCAGTGGTGGGGTAGTGGTGGCAGCCGCACCTAGGATGGAATGCAGTGCCTCGTAGAAACGGGATGTCTGGGGCTGGGATCCGGAGCATCCATTTGCCTCTTTGGTCTTCTGGTAGTCTTGTCTCAGCTCCTTGATTTTCACGCGGCACTGCGTTGCATCCCGGCTGTATCCTCTCTCTGCCATGGCTTTAGAGATCTTCTCGTAGATCTTTGCATTCCGTCTTTTCGATCGCAGCTCGGAAAGCACGGACTCATCGCCCCACAAAGTGATCAGATCCAAGACTTCCCGATCAGTCCATGCTGGGGTCCTCTTTCTATTCTGAGATTGCATGGCCATCTCTGCTGGAGAGCTCTGCATCGTTGCCAGTGCTGCTGAGCTCGCCACAATGTCCAAACAGAAAATGAGAGTCAAACTGGCCAGACAGGAAAAGGAATTCAAATTTTCCCGGGGCTTTTCCTGTGTGGCTGGTCAGAGCATACGAGCTTGGACTGCTGTCCAGAGCGTCAACAGAGTGGTGCACTGTGGGATAGCTCCCGGAGCTATTACCGTCGATTTCCATCCACACCTAGCCTAATTCGACATGGCCATGTCGAATTTAGCGCTACTCCCCTCGTTGGGGAGGAGTACAGTAGTTGAATTTAAGAGACCTCTATGTCGAACTAAATAGCTTCGTGGTGTGGACGGGTGCAGAGTTAATTCGATGTAACGGTGCTAAATTCCACATAAACTCCTAGCGTAGACCAGGCCTTAGTGATTGTCAGAAGAAGTAGGACTGAGTAGACTTGTAGGGTGTAAAGTTTTACACTGTTTTATTTTTGAATGCAGTTATGTAACCAAAAAAATCTGCATTTGTAAGTTACGCTTTCACGATAAAGAGATTGCACTTAAGTACTTGTATGAGGAGAATTGAAAACTACTATTTCTTTTGTTTATCATTTTTACAGTGCATATATTTGTAATCAAAAATAATAATATAAAGTGAGCACTGTGTACATTGTATTCTGTGTTGTAATTGAAATCAATATTGAAAATTTAGTAAACATCCAAAAATATTTGATACATTTCAGTTGGTATTCTATTGTTATAAGTGCAATTAATTGCAATTAATTTTTTAGTCGTGATTAATTTGAATTAATCACATGAGTTAACTGTGATTAATTGACAGCCCTAAAATAAATGTTATTTTGTTTTCGAAGCAATTACTGCCTAAGTGTCAATCTTCTGAATGGAGGATTGTATCTGTGTCCTCCCAAGGGTTAACAGAACTGGTCTGGGAGTCCTCTGAGGGTCAGAGACAAACACCCTGGTAAAACCTGTGCAATTTCTCTAGGGTGGGCCACCTCCTGTTACCCACTGAAATGGGTCAAATTGACAATTGGTTTATGGATATAGGCAGGCCATTATTAGGGTGCCTTGGGCCTAAATTTTGGGATAACAGTTACAGATGATAAACTTTCTATTCTCTCCACAATATCATCTGAGATGGATACATCCTTCTGCTTTATTCCAAATAGAGAATACATATCAATTGGAGAGATAGATACAGAAAAATATCTATTGAACATTTCTTCTCTCTTTTCTGGTTCACTATTTATAATTTTACTATCTTCATTTAGCATCAATGCTTCCTCAAATAAAATTTTGCTCATCTCATGTTTCATTTTGGCTGCCGGTTTCAAGCGGAGTGCTTCAAGGGTCAGTCCTGGGGCCGGTTTTGTTCAATATCTTCATTAATGATCTGGAGGATGGTGTGGACTGCACTCTCAGCAAGTTTGCAGATGACACTAAACTGGGAGGAGTGGTAGATACGCTGGAGGGTAGGGATAGGATACAGAGGGACCTAGACAAATTAGAGGATTGGGACAAAAGAAACCTGATGAGGTTCAACAAGGACAAGTGCAGAGTCCTGCACTTAGGACGGAAGAATCCCATTCACTGTTACAGACTAGGGACCGAGTGGCTAGGCAGCAGTTCTGCAGAAAAGGACCTAGGGGTTACAGTGGACGAGAAGCTGGATATGAGTCAGCAGTGTGCAGGGCCGGCTCCAGGCACCAGCTTGTCAAGCAGGTGCTTGGGTGGCCGCTCCAGAGAGGGGTGGCATGTCCAGGTATTCGGCGGCAATTCGGCGGACGGTCCCTCACTCCACCTGGGAGTGAAGGACCTCCTGCTGAATTGCCGCCGCAGATCGCGATCGCAGCTTTTTTTTGTTTTTTTGTTTTTTTTGTTTTGGCTGCTTGGGGCGGCCAAAAACCCTGGAGCCAGCCCTGGCAGTGTGCCCTTGTTGCCAAGAAGGCTAACGGCATTTTGGGCTGTATAAGTAGGGGCATTGCCAGCAGATCGAGGGACGTGATCATTCCCCTCTATTCGACATTGGTGAGGCCTCACCTGGAGTACTGTGTCCAGTTTTGGGCCCCAAACTACAAGAAGGATGTGGAAAAATTGGAAATAGTCCAGCGGAGGGCAACAAAAATGATTAGGGGGCTGGAGCACATGAGTTATGAGAGGCTGAGGGAACTGGGATTGTTTAGTCTGCAGAAGAGAAGAATGAGGGGGGATTTGATAGCTGCTTTCAACTACCTGAAAGGGAGTTCCAAAGAGGATGGATCTAGACTGTTCTCAGTGGTACCAGATGACAGAACAAGGAGTAATGGTCTCAAGTTGTAGTGGGGGAGGTTTAGGTTGGATATTAGGAAAAACTTTTTCACTAGGAGGGTGGTGAAGCACTGGAATGGGTTGCCTAGGGAGGTGGTGGAATCTCCTTCCTTAGAGGTTTTTAAGGTCAGGCTTGACAAAGCCCTGGCTGGGATGATTTAGTTGGGATTAGGTCCTGCTTTGAGCAGGGGGTTGGACTAGATGACCTCCTGAAGTCCCTTCCAACCCTGATATTCTATGATTCTATGATTTTGACCCTTTGCCTTCATTGTCTCTCAGGTTTAATTTTGACTGACTCCCCCCTTGAAGTTCTCACTGGATAGGAGTTGGTTGGCACCAGCAGGAAGAAATATGGTCTACTCATCTACTCAGGCTGAGCTATTACTAGAAGATCCCATTTCCTACAGCCCATACCAATGAGTTGCCTCCCCCTGGACTCCCTGTTCAGCCTTCTTCTGCCTCAACAAGGAGACACTAAAGTTGCTTAGCTGCTGTATAGCTGGGGAAAATGTGCTCCCTTAGCTGTGTTCCCCTAAGCAGCCATATGAGCTGCCCAAAAAGTAGGGCCAACCTCTTTTTTTTTTTCAGTAGTAGCATTTCTGTTGGTGGCCTTATTCACAGAGTAAATATTCCTCAGTGTAAACAAGTATTGCAGAATGGTCCATAATCAGAAAACAAGATGATGATCAGCACTGACAAAATCCCATATAAGCTCTCACTCTGTTGTGGGATCAGGCTCTTTAATTCTGCTATATAACCAACCAGGCAAATAGCAAATTTTTCTTCATGAATCTGTTTTTGGCTCTGTAGCCTAAATCAACCCCCTCCCCTCCCCACTGAAAGCCCAAAATGCTTTGTCTCAAAGAATTAGTGTGATGTGCCTTTGAAAGTAATTTATTAGTGAATGAAAGACTCTGAAGGCTGTCATTTGTAAGGCAGGATTTCTCATGCTTATAGCCATGAACAGGGCCGGCTCTAACTTTTTTGCCGCCCCAAGCAAAAAAAAAAAAGAGTGCTGCCCTCCATAGCGCCGCCATAACACACACCCTCAGCACCGCAACGCCACCCCCCCCCCACGGAGCACTGCACTGCCAAACCCCCCAGCCCCCCCGCAGAGCGCCGCCAAACCCCCCAGCCCCCGCGGAGCGCCACGCCGCCAAACCCCCCATCCCCCCGTGGAGCGCCGTGCAGCCGAACCCGCCCGCGGAGCGCAGCCGAACACCCCACCCAGGAGCGCCGCGCCGCGCTGCCAAACCCTCCTGCCGAGCGCCACCGAACACCCCCCCGCTGCCGAATCTTCCTGCCGAGCGCCACGCTTCCGAACCCCCCCGCCGCCACACACACCTCCCACCGAGCGCTGCGCCGCCAAACACCCCCACTGCCGAGCCGCGCTGCCGAACACCCCCACCCCCGCGGAGCGCCACTGCCGAATCCCCCCCCCAGCTGCGGAAACAAAAACAACCCCCCCCCCCCCCAGCCCCGCCTGACCGAACCCCCCCCCAAAAACAAAAAACCCTGAGCGCCCCCCGCCACCCCAAGATTGGCCGCCCCTTACCAGGTGCCGCCCCAAGCACGTGCTTGGTCGGCTGGTCCCTGGAGCCGGCCCTGGCCATGAAGAAGTCAAAGTAAATAGTACAGGTTTTTAGCAGGTACTGCATATTTATCAATAAAATGTAGATTTTACTCCTGTTTGAAGAGAAATATATATCTTCTAGACACATGCATCCATCAACATGGCACAGTTTAGTTGTTACAATTTCTGAATTTTTAAACTTTTTTTCTTTCTCCTGTTTAATATGCTTAAATTCCTTGGATGACTGCAAAATATTATCTACAGTTGTCAAATATCTAAAGCTTACAAAAATCTCTCAAATGATAAATGTTAAAGTTATGATATAATCTACAACACAACCTGGGCCACTTCTCTCTTAATGGCTGGCAAAATATTAAAACCATTTTTTATGCGTCACTTGTTCAGGTGGAAAGTTTATATTAGCAGCAGTTATATGAACTAGGAGAGCCAGGGAAATCAGAGATTTGACACAAAATGGCAAATAAATCACAGCATAAAAGGTCATTTGGAAAATTTCTGACAGTTTTGAACGCTAGAAGGTCAGAAATCAACAGCACATTGTCCTGTATGGGTACACTGCACCACTACTCTCTCTCCCTCTCTGCAGACTTTTATCATCTAAAATAATTGCATGTTCTTTTGAAATCAGACAGCCATTTAAAAATGTATTCACTGTTTCAGTAAGATGAATATAGTGAAAGGTTTATTTTTAGTCCAGTTATCCTGTTGAAGCAAACACTACATCCTGACAACCAGCATGCTTCTATCTATGCCCTTTAAGATAATGGAGGCATAACTGATGATCCTTTGATAAGTTGATAAAATTAATGTCAAAATATAATACATTTTGAGTAAAACAGCCTATAAATTCAAGGCTAACATGAGTGTATTGTGTGATTGGAAACAACATTTACTCATATGTTCCCATTGACAGAAGGAATGCAGTGATAGGAATCACAAGAAATGCTAGGGACCTATACTCTGGTACCACTAATGGAAGCACAATAAATACTGATCCTCATTGGGATGTAGGGTCAGGGGGCTTCAGCCTACATAAGGACCCAAATGTCCTGTGCAGTGATAGGCAGGATGTAGCTGGTAGACTTCTGGTCAGATAAAGAAGTGTTAGTCCTGAGGATATAGTGATAAGAGGGTACTGGAGTCTGGGATATTCATCCAACTATTGGGTGAACGGATATTCCCTTGTGCTGTGAGGACCAATAGCTTGAGAGTTATGCTTTTGTATTGTATGTTAATAAGCTGAAAGGTAGTGGATTAACACCAGGAGGCTGAAGTCCTCTTCCCACAGCAGGAGGAAACTGTGACCAACAGCAGTTAAAAATTGCCCACGCTGCTCCATTACTGTGTCTCACTCGTGCTGTGGAGGTACCACCTCTAAGTATGATGGGAGTTCAGTTACCATAAACACTCAGCCCTGGACTTCTCTGCTGAACCTACCAACGAGGGTGCTAGTAAGTGCAAAAAGTAATGGTGATAGGGAGAACGGCCCGTTTAACATAGGCTGCTGCACTGCCACCAGAGACTACCTATCAATTTATTCCAGACTTGAACTGGTAACTTAAAGGCTCTTTATTTCATTACCAATTATCTGAACATGCAGTTACCTGACTATTAAGCTTTTGCCCACACTACCTCTGCAATTCAATAAATAAATGCTTTTCAAGACTTTTAGGAGCAGAAATGTGGGACACTTAAGACAACAGGAGTGGGAGGCCAGGAAATCGATGTGGGTGTTTCCTGTCCGTAACTGAATCTTTACTGTGAACACACTTCTCATTTTTCTATTGTTTGTGAACTCCAGCTTCAGGAAACTATGTACTAGGAGGCTAGTCTTGTTAAATAACTAGAACCATGAGAAAACCATCTCCTATGGAAAAAGCCACTGGACGGAGTCAGGGAGGAGAGAGAATTGTCATGTGGGGTTTCTTCAAGACCATTCTATAGGGAGAGTCTGAGTGTGAAGGGACTGGGCTTGTCCCCTCCAAGAAATAAGTAAGGAACTCTGCCCCACCACCCATAGACCCCCAAAGATCCACAATGGAGCTGATCTGACAGGCTCCCCTTTCCAACATCTGCTCTTGAAAATTCCTTTAAGAAAGGATTCCCTGAAGACCTGGTGGGGAGGACAATTGGCTCTGTTCCTTCTTCCTTGCCTCCAGCCTCTCCCCCTTTCCCAACGTGCAAATCCTGGACTTTGCAATGACCTCTCAAAATCTCCATGGATGGTGCCACACAGGTCGCAAAACAACCTCAGCCCACTCCCTCCTCCATAAAGAAAGTGGGAGGTCCAGGTTCAGAGCAGCCTCTGCAGGCAGCTCCATAGGGCCCAATCCTGGCCCCAAGTCAAAACATGTTTCACCACTGGTACAGCTGAGAGCCATACTGTACAGTAGCTAGTATACTAGTGCGGGTTAGTGACAGCCTGTACATGGTCTGTATTTTAGAAAGTTTGAGAAACTTTTTTTAAAATCTGGACTGTGGTTTAAAACAAAATCTATTTCTTAAGCATCAGGAATAAATGACATAAGAAGGTCTCATGCAGGAGGCACACAAATCTGATTTCAAATATTTTAAAGCAAGTTAAGCATTTTAGTTTGTCAGAACAAGTCTGTGTTGAATTTGTACAGTATATTAAACAGTCTTCCTTCAGTACTGGATATCTAAGTATCGCTTTAGTCTCATAATGAGCTCATAAAGACATTTCAGAGCAATTTATAAATACAGTAACTGCAGCAATTTACAGACATGAATTATACTTCAGGCTTTTGAGACAGGACTTATTTACACAAAACTATCTATGGTTTTGGGATATTTCCACAGTTCACAATTTTGATCAGAGCTGATGAGGGAGTGTTTGGCTGTCATCCAACTTGGGAGGAAAAAGTCCACATTTTGGTGAGCACTCTCAGTACTATGCTGGACATGGAACAAGAAGGGCTGAAAGGACAGGTACTACTGCATGAGTCAGGAATTGGTGTCCTTCATGGCATGGAACCATTGTAGAGAGGCATGATCCGTGACTAGGGTGAACTGATTGCCAAGAAGGTAATGTCTGATGCCTCATTGCTAAGCCCTCTTTCTCTATTATGGAGCAAGCCTTTTCTCTTGGGAACAATTTGCATGTTAGGCAGAGGACAGGATATTCCTCGCCATCGGCCACCTGGGACAAGACTGCACTAAACCCAACTTTAGAGGCATCAGTCTGCAGAAGAGATTCTTTGGTGAAGTCCGGGTACATAGGATGATTCCCTGGTCTCACTGGTGTGAGGTCATGTGATTGGCTCATACTGTTCCCTCTTCTTGCCATCTCAGCCATGAGAATACCTTGGCCAGGATCCTAAATTGCTTATACTGGCCTGGGATTCACCAGGAGGTCAAAGACTTCTACAGCTCCTGTCCTGAGTGCCAGCTTGTTGGCCCTGAAGGGGTGGTCAAAGTCCCTCTAGTCCCTCTCCCAGTGGTGGACATGCCTTTTTAAAGAGTAGGGATGGATCTGATCAGACCCTTAGAAAAGACTGCAACTGGATATGTATTGGACATACTTGATTATGCCACCTGATATCTGGATGCAATCCCACCCTACCCCCTGCTAAGAAAACTTGCATCAGAAGTGCTAAAAGTCTCTCCCAGTGTGCCTAAAGAGATCCTAACTGACCAATGCACAAATTTTACATCCAATCTATTGAAGGAGGTATTGATCTATTCAAAATTAAGACCATACGAACATCAATCACCCACAGATTATTAAGGATTATTCCAGAGGCAGGTGTCTCTGCCCAACCACACCTTTATGAGAGATGTCAGACTTGGAGGGAGGAGCTTAAAAAGGGGAAACCTAGAGCAGTTGCTGGCAGACCAAAGAGGAGAGCAGACCTCCAGTCTTCATCTGCCAGAGAGAGGATTGGCTGAAGGCAAGCGCTCCTCAGATGCTGCCTGGTGACACCTCCCTGAAGGAAGGAAGGACTTCTGAGGGGACTATTTCTCCATATTAACCCGTGAGCCTAGCTGGGCCACTGCTTACCAGGAGCACTCTGCAGGAGGGGAGCCTTACCACATCCATGACACAATTCATTTGTGTTAATTTTATTTAACAAGCCTGAAAGAAGTAAACTATCCAGGGCTGAGCCAGGGGGCTGGGCCTCTTATGACTGAACTGGGGTGGTGGAACATCCCACCATCACGAAACACAGGCCTGGGTGAGTGCAGGGACCCATCCCAGGGCCTGAGGTGCCCCAGGGAAGGAATCTGGTGAGACTAGTGCACAGGAATTATTCCAACAAATGACCAGAAGCACACAAATAATCCCTACATGGAAGAGTTTAATATAATACTTAGAACTGATTTTTTTTTATACGCTAGACCTGGATATAGTTGGAAGACAAGACAGGCTTTCTGAAGGCCTCTCAAAAGATCTAATGAACACTTAATCCTGGATTAAGAGAGTACTACATTTAACTGTAGTGTTTATCTTCAAAACTTGTATGCCCTTACTTGACCTTTTACTGTCTTGGATATTACACTTATCTTTGTGCTAGGTTTGTAAGGAAAAATGAGACTGAATTGAAAAAATCAATACTCTAGAAAATGAAATGTAGGGAACAAACCAGCAGTGTGCTAGGAGGGCAAATATAATTATCTGTTATTTTAGGTCTTTTTATTTTTCATATATACGATTCTGTTAAGGATATTATAATGTTATCCCTCTTGCAACAATACTCTCAGGAACATGAGTGTAAATGAACCGGAATTTAGTTTTATATTCTTATGTTGAAGGTTTTGTTGAAGTCATTAAAACCAAAATCAAAAAAAATATATATCCAAAAAAGTTCTGTCTGACCCAAGGAAAGGTTGAATTATTTTTACATTTCATCTCAAGTGCAACAGGCCAGCATATGGGCATCCCCCCGCATGGCATAGTCATCTTAGGCTACGTCTCCACTACTGCGATAAGTCAACCTACGCTACGCAACTCCAGCTACGTGAATAAAGCTGGAGTTGACGTACCTTAGGTCGGGTTACCGCGGGGTCTACACCATAGGAGGTCGATGGGAGAAACTCTCCAGTTGACTTACCTTACTCTTCTGTTCTGGGGTAGTGCACAGGGGTCGACTGGAGAGCAATCTGCTGTCCATTTGGTGAGTCTTCACTAGACCCACTAAATCGACTGCAGGTGGATCGATCTCAGAGCGTCGATCCTGGCTGTAGTGTAGATGTAGCCTTAATGTCTCCTATGCCAACCCCTGACAGCTGCTGTTGGCATGAGGGAAATGGCCAGAGTAAAGTATACGCCCCACTGATCCTTATGCCTTAAATGGAGTCTGGAGTAACACTATGGCAAAGTTGGACTGAGCTCTTCTTAGTCACTATTATATCCAGCCTTTGCAAACAATCCATCACTAGCAATGCTGTTTAAAAAAAACGTGATTTTTTTTGTCTTGGGGACAGTACGGATTTGATATATGTTTTGCTCTGTGATTTGCACTTTCTGAAGAGAATTAAATAAAAACATCCTAGCAGATTTCTAGGATTTTTTTTTGACATTTGAATGACTAACCACTGTGCTGCTGCAGACTAAAAACAAACAAACAAACAAACAAAAACAATCACTTTATTTTCTCAACAGAAACTTTATGCCGAAAATTAATCCTAGCCTTCTGTTCTCATTCTTGTGACAGTAGCCTAAAGTCTCTGTACAAATGGAATTAAGTTTGCCAGTAAATTGCTCAGATGTCAGGAGTCAAGGTATAAATATTAGTGAAAGTGAGTTTGTTGTGGACAGTAAGAGAATATTTTTTGTAACCCTTTAATTAAGTCCTTCATAAAATGTTATTTGTTTGCCATTAGTCTCAGCCTCTTTTATCTGTGACAACTTGGGATATGTCTCATTAAGAAAAAGGTCATATAAAACTGTTATATAAAATTGTTTTTATTTTAAAAAGGAGACGGGTAAATGCCCAATATAAGAATAAAGTAGTCACTTATCTGCTATTTTATAGAATTAACAGTTATTGCAACTTCTGCCCTAGAGTTTACTTCTAGAAGCAAGCTTCCACATTTGCAATCTCCTAAACTCTAACAGAATTATCGTTTAGTAGTTCAGCATCGCTTTTAAGGGTATATCTGCTCAGCAAAGAAAAACCGTGGGTGGCCTGTGCCAGCCGACTTGAGCTTGCAGGGCTCAGGCTATGAGACTGATTCATTGCCAGGTAGACTTGTGGGCTCGGTACTGTGTAGACATACCCTATTTGGAAGTAGATGATCCACAATCCCTTCTCAAAAAGGAATTTAAGAAATCTTTTCCATTAAAATTACAATATAAAAATGCTTGACAAATAATATTTTATAATTACTGCAAATAACATCTGCAATGAAATGGCCATTCAGGTACTGACCTAAATTCCCCCCAAGACCTCAGGCCTAAGGTCAAAGTACCTTCCCAATATAAGATCACCAAGACAGAAGCTGTGCTTCCTTTCCAGGAAGCTCCAGATTCCAAAGAGGACACTCAAGGTAAGTATCAGCAGCTTCCCAGTTCTTGCATTATGTTTTAACAACTGATGTTCTCAAACAGTTTAATTATACTTTGACTTGTGGAAAGTACAGTTTCCCATGGTTAGTGGTATCCTTCCTAGGAAGGTTTTAGCCCCATTATAGAGGAAACCACTTACTTCTACAGTTATGTCATGATCTGATTGGAGTACTTGTGGCACCTTAGAGACTAACAAATTTATTAGAGCATTAGCTTTCGTGGGCTACAACCCACTTCTTCGGATGCATATGCCCACGAAAGCTAATGCTCTAATAAATTTGTTAGTCTCTAAGGTGCCACAAGTACTCCTGTTCTTTTTGCGGATACAGACTAACACGGCTGCTACTCTGAAACATGATCTGATTGTTCACTCTGGAACAATCACTGACCTAGCAAAGGGTCTCTTCAATAAAGGACTTCACATGAAAAATGTGGAGGGTTTTTTTTCCAGCTGTTAGAGTTACTGGTGAGTATAAAGGGGTTTAAATGCTAAAAATGTATGTATTTTTCATTCTTCAGTAACTCAAAAACCTCCCTGGCTTTCCTTCAAGCTCTCCAGAAAAATTCACCTCCAGACTGACATACAGTATACAACGTTTCAACCCCAAAGGAAGAGATTTCAGAAAGTTATGAGCAAGTGGAAATAGAGGTCATAATGGAAGCCCCATGGTAACCTTCACTATATCTTTTGCTATTGAAAAGCTATAATAAAAATGCAGAACACATGCTCATATAGACATGTCACTCACTGTTGTAGTAAACCAGTGCCTGGAGGGCAAAAACAAGGTACACAAAGAGCATCATGTAAATGCTCTCTCCATGCACAATGGTTTCTGAGTATTTATTGCATAGAGCTATGAAGGAGCAAAGTGTTTATCTGATACTTTATAAGTGCTGTAATTTGAAACAAATCTATTTGCTCTCATTGAATAGAGGATTTATTTACTTCTTGGGGTAAATTTTTACTATCAGATACACATGTGAAATTCCCATTGACGTCAGTGTCAGCTGTATGTTTGGGCAGAATTTGGCCTTTTTGTCTCATTAAAGAATAGACATAGAACAAATTATGCAAGCATTCCCCCAGGACTTGCAATTGAAACATACTATATATATATATATATGAGCATGACGGTACTGCGAGATGATTGGTTTCAGTGTCAACGCATTTTACATACTGCTTGTACCTCAAAGTATACAGCCTTTGGCAGGTTGTGGACATTGTAAAAGTTATTAACCTTAACTTATCTTACATTAGTAACATGCTGAAGGTACTAGTAAAATAAACATTTAAATGTTAGGAAAAATCGTGGACTGGATGTCTCAGAGGGGTTTGCAATAGGATATAGAAGTTCTCACTTCTAGGCCACCAGCTTGAATCCATCCCAGTTAAGAAAAAAGCCCCAAAACCCCAGTTTTCTTCATTATGGATCATGTGGACAGTATTTTCTGTAAGAGGAAGATTGTTAATGCCAGTGTCCTAGCTATATTCTAATTTGTTTAAATCAAAATCTGCCAAACTCGAGTTTGGATTGGCAATGATGTACTTGTCCTAAAAAACATGCCGGGGTGGTTTAAAGGGTGTATATATGTGTGCACACCATGATCCATTCCACAAGTGGCCATATTTCATTGTTGGCTGAAATGATCCTTGCTCTGAAAAACATCTTGGAGCATGAAAACTGGCGGCAGTGGTGAAAACAAGCCCCGGGTTCTGGATCCAGATGCAACATATGATACCCATTCTTCCTCTAGGTCAGTCGTCACCAACCCTTAGATCACGATCAACTGGATGATCCTGGAGCCTCTGCCAGCTGATTGCAATTTCTAGCTGCTAAAAGTCTGGTGGCGCAGAGGGGCTAAGGCAGGCTCCCTGCCTGCCCTGGTCCCGCACTGCTCCCGGAAGCAGCCAGCATGCCCCCGCAGCCCCTGGTGGGGGGCAGGAGTCTCCGTGTGCTGCTCCTGCCTGCAAACACCGCCCCTGCAGATCCCATTGGCCGGGAATGGGGAACTGCAGCCAATGGGAACTGTGGGGGCGATGCTTGTAGGCAGGAGCAGCACACAGAGACCTCTTCCCCCCACCAGGGGCTGTGGGGGCATGCTGGCCACTTCTGGGAGCAGCGTGGGACCAGGGCAGGCAGGGACCCTGCCTTAGCCCCACTGCACCACCGACTGGCAGCTGACTGAGGTAAGTGCCACCTGGTGGGAGCCCATGCCCCAACCCCGAGCCCTAAGCCCCTCCCAGAGCCAGCACCCCATACCTCCTCCTTCACTCAAAACCCCTTCCTGCACCCCAAGTCCCTGCCCCAGCCCTGACCCCTCTCCCGTAGCCATCGCCTCATACCCCCTCCTGAACCGCAACACTCTTTCCCAGCCTGGAGCCCCCTCCTGCACCAAAATTCCCTTCCAGAGCTTGCACCCCTCACTCCTTCCTGCACCCCAACCCCCCACCCCAGGCTCAGCCCGGAGCCCCCTCCCACACTCCAAACCTCTCGGCCCCAGCCCAGAGCTTGCACCCCCTGCCAAACCCCAGTCCCCAGCCCCAGCCTGGTGAAAGTGAGTGAGGGTGGGGGAAAGTGAGCAATGGGGGGGGGATAGAGTGAGCGGGGTGGAGCTTTGGGGAAGGGGCAGGGCCTCAGGGAAGGGACGGGGTAGATCCTGGGTTGCCCTTAAATTCAAAAAGTGATCTGTGAGTAAAAAGGCTGGTGACCACTGCTCTAGGTAATGCCGCATGAAGAAAAAGGAAGGAAGGGCAAGAGTAAACAGCAACTCCCACCTCCTGAAGGAGGGGGCACATGGAGCACTGCCTCAGCTGAGCCTCCTCCTCTAAAGTGTGCCTTCACTGCTCCCACCAAAGCACCACTCTTACTAACACATTTTGGACAGGCTGAAGCACTAAATATTAGGATCTGTGGCCTTCCTTCTCCTTTCACCACCACATCAATTCCCTCCTCTGTTCAAGGTTTTTCTGTGGCGTCCAGTCACAGTGGTATGTAAGTTCTGTACTAAGTTCATCCAAGACACAAGCGAGTCATATTTTGTATGCTATTTGTGTTCAGTACTATTTCTCATTATCAACTGCTTCCCATTCTCTATGGCAGTACCTTTGGAAGCTGAGAAATTAGTGCTCTGAATATCTAGTTCTGGCAACCACATTCTGAGTGTCTGTACTTTGTAGTCCCAGATGAAAACATTATTCTCTGCTTGATTTCTTGAGACTCTTAGACATAATGGAAGTGCTGAGTTTTAGACTGCCCAAACACTTCAAGATGCAAAATAAATAAATTATAGGTTTTTTTAAAAAATACAAAAGATGGTGACTGGAAACTCTGGGACTTGGTAACAACTTGGAGTCCTTCACCTCTGGAACATCTGTCCAGACTGACAATGTCCATTGGGGTATGCTACCCTGCTTTCAAGTGACCTTTCTGATTGAAATGTGGCACAACATTGATTCGTTTCTGGATGGAGCCATATTCAGCCCTTTCTAACTGTTGAGAAGCCATAAGGTAGAACTGCTTCCCAGAGGAACTCCCAAAGGAAAGAACTGAAATGCTATTTTCTCTTTATCAACTTATGGCAGATACATATTTCATCAGCCTGGTGATATAGTAGGTATATGTGAGCCCTGCACAACAGGAGTTCTCCCGTTGACGTCAGTGGAGCTAGGAGTTCACTGCAAGTCTCTTCCCTTGCCCATCCCTGTGCAATCTGTCTGACAAAATCAGGCAAAAATTGGCCACTGCCTTCAGTTGTCCTACATCCAGTCCATCAGCACTGTGCTTATCTAGACTTGCATTCTAGTGACATGAATTCAGTGTGAACAGTGATTCCCATGACGTTGGGAGGAAATGAAATGTTGTAGTAATTCTATGGTATGTTAGTTCAATATTTTAAAAGCCAGTAAAGGAATCACTGACAGAAGATTGAAAAAGAAAGACAAAAGAAGTTGATAGGTAAGGAGTTAAAAACACTGAGAAGACTGAAGGAGACATAACACTGCAGAATAAAGGGAGATATACACTGCTCCTGTCAGATAATGGAAACAGAAAGACTAAATGAAGTGAAAATAAATTAAAAAAAAAGGACACACAAGCAAGAGAATGATTAAATAATATTATACAAAAATAGCATATATAAAGACTGAAAATTAGGACTAATCCTGCTTGTTTTGGGGTCAATGATAAAACTCCAGAAGAAGGCAGGATCAGACCTTATGTTCACAGGAGAAAGATCTTCTGTGTATATAGTGTAGAGAGTTGAAAAAAAAAGAGTTTAGCTATGAAAGGCACTGTAAAAAGAGATATAGAATAGCAAGATTTCTGAAGAATAAATAAGACCTTGAAATAAAGTTCCGTAGAATTAAAGTTTTATGCCAGCCAACTGTCCTACTTTGTGCATTTATTCTTAGTTCCAGATCTTGATGTAACAAATTCTGAAATGTGAATTAGATTTCCACTCTCCTTTGCCTAGTTTCTTTTCCAAGTTACATTGATAAGGGAAGCTGACTTTCTGTTATCTGACAAGAGCAATGTATATTTGACTAAATGACCTGTCCTGAAATGTGAACCTTTAATTTTATTTGAAGACAACAGGTATTTGTTTCTGAAGGGCTTATGTAAAGGGGCATGAACAAAAGCTCTTCCTAACAAGACTAGAGGATCTTGTTTGTCAATTTGAATTGCTAGCAAATAGCTCATTATAGCTTTAAATTCTGCTCTACACTATGCCTTGAATGATGCAGTGCAGCGCTGCCCATTTTCCCCAGGAGACTGAGCCTATCACCTCTGCAGGACTTCAAGTCTTCGTCACCTGATGTGTACAAAATTAACCTCAAACTGAGGCCTCCAATATGCGGGCCAGTGTGCCTTCTGTCAAGCCACAGGGACAGATGAAAACACTGGAGTTATTAGTAAAAAACTCTGGCAGTCAGGGAACATTGCCATTGCAAGGGTACCTGTATTATTGCACCTAATGGGTGAAATTAAATGTGTTCTTAGAAAGGATTCAATTTAACCAGAATGGTTCTAAAGCAGTATTCCTCCTGAGCCGCTTTTAAAAGTAGCTTAGGTGAAAAATCATGTTCTGTTTTCTCAGCATGTGAGTCATCTGGATTGTTCTGAAATGTTTCATTTCTACAATATATTGGACAAGTGCATTGATCAACACTGTCAGAATATTGTGTTGCAAGAAGCCTGCATCTGGACAAAAAAAAAATAGTGTCATTTTGGGGGGTACTAGCAACTCATTTATAATATTTGGGTGCATAAGGTCACTGAAGTATTATAGCATTATAAACTGATAGAAACAACATCTTACAAAATTTGATACACATAGTGCATTGTGTAACTCTAATTGCAGCCAACAAAGAGTAACATTTAATCTAGTCATACGAACCACTGCAGTGTTGATTTTTTTGCTCTTTTGCAGTCCCTGATGTTTTCCTGTCCCACTGAGATGGCTGTTATGTTTGTACACTTCAAAAAGATGACAAAATAGATTTTTCTTTCTAGAAATGAAGCTTTGCTGTTTGTTTGTCTGCAATGTGTTCTTTGGGTAGGAGTAGAAATAGACAATAGAACAAATTCATCTTTGGTGTAACTCTTCTGAAATCTATTACACCAGGACGGAATCTGGCTTAATATGAGTTCAAGGTACCTTGAAACTGAAAATAATAATAAAAAACGTGTGGCAACATTTGATTTGCAGAGAAAGTTTTATAAACTACAATTTCTTGAATAAGGAATAACGTAGGCCTTCTCTCCTTCCCATTCCTACTGAACAGGGCTCACTTGAACCATCTTCCAGCTGAAGTAAATAATATTTAATGAACCTGCTTCTCCAATAAATATTTCTGCAATATTTTTGGAAATGTATGACAAATAGATTTTTACCAATATATTTGCACTACAAGTGAAATTTCCACTTAATAAACATAATCCCAAATGAAACACAACAGATACTTGATATCTTTACAGTGAATATGCTCTAGGAATTATTTTGGGGAAGTTTTATGGCTTGTGTTATATAGGAGGTCAAACTAGATCACCACAATAGTCCCTTCTAGCCTTGGAATCTGCAATTTGCCTTTTCATGCACATATAGCATAGGACTAGACTTTTCTGAAAGCTGACCTCCATTTTTTCTTTCCAAAACTGTGAGCAAAAGTGGATGCAGTTTTGCACCTGCCACTGCTTGAGGGTCATCACATTGAAGTTAAAATATGTTAGTACCTGGTTGTGCCTGAAACTCAAAATCTAAATGACATTAACTGTATCTGCAGTTTTGTGGGCTGGTCTCAGAATCATAGTTAATTGATACTTTTATCAGTGCGTAAGTCTTAGAACCACTGCAGTAAATTCTGCCTCCTGGCTACTAAAGGACATGTAGTACAAGAGTGATGGAGTTGGCGATAGATTTATGAGCACAAACTTGAAGCAGATCACAGCAAAATGATCAATGAAGTATTATATCATTATGAAAACTGAAAATGTAACTACATGGAAATGTGTCCCACTCCTTCCTATACTATTTTTTTAATCTTGAAGACCAGAGAAAGAAAGTTCTAGCCCAATGGTGGGGAGAAAAAGGGTTGTTATTCATGAGCAGAAAGTAGAGTAGAGAGCACAGCTACAAGTGCGCCAAAATCTAGTAGGAGGAGGGCAGCTTGAAGTGAGTTTAGAAGCTATCATTACAGGTGGACATTCTGCTTGTTTTGCACATCAGCCCAGAACACTGATGAACTGAGCCAACGGGACTGATAAAGTCATATGTTGATATAGCTGATCAGACCCAATCACCAGACTGAACATAAAAGCAGATATTTTGCAAGAGAGAAAAACCAAAGGGACATTGCTGTATATACGGCAAGGGCTCAGTAGCCTATATTATTCAGACTAAAGGCTATTGTGTACATTAGATTTACCCATCAGAGAAGCCCTTATTAAAATAAACCTGTGTGATTCACTGAGGTGTATCTTATGGACCTGGCAGGCACAGTACTGAAAGGCATTTTCTTTACTCCTCGTGGCTACAAGTCTCATGCAAATTACACTCGGAAGGTAGCTATTTATTTTAAATTAGAATTGCTTGAATATTAGTCAAATAACTTAAACAAATTTGACGATACTTTTACCATTCTGTGAATTTTTATTACTATACACTATAAGGTGGGTGAATAATTCAGAAATGCATTAACCACCCGGGGGAGTTAAAAATATTTTATTAAAATAAATTTGTGAATTTGTTTTGTCCTGCATCAATTACCTTGCTCTCCTTGAGATTTGGAGTCTATCTTTATGAGAAAAAAGAACTAAACGCAAAGCTCCATAACAGGGGATTTTGTAATTATCTCATCTGGTTCACTCAAACCTATTGAGAAATAATGGCTTCCTATACCTTATAAGTGAATGACTAATGGGAAAATGGAATAGTTTCATATTAGTACCTTATATGTTTTGATTACAGGTAAGATTTCCTGATCAGATTAGACTTAATAGCAAGGTATGTTATAAACCCTAAACTTTTCCTCTGAATTTTTTATGCATAGGCAGCAAGAAGAATCTTGGATTCTGTAGTAGAGCTGGTCAATAGTGCGGGAAATGTATTTGCAAACACTTTATTCAACAACTGAGAGAGAAAGGGTCAAGCTATTTATCAATATTTGAGCAGCTAGCTCTACCCTATGCAGAAACCATACCCTAGAAGTCTAACTTCTAATAGCTCTTGTCTAAATTTTTAATGTCTTTAGTTCTGCATAACATTCCCATGTATATAGATGTACGCAGTAACTGTAAATAGCTGTATACTAAATTGTGCAGAATTATGCTTTGAAGGTTACTTGGAGCTCGCAATTAAATTTAAATTTGGAGGGTTAATTGCAATTATCTTGGGCTCTGACTGTCATACTTTTGGAAAAGTCCTGAAAAGACAACTGTTCTCTGGACAGTGCCTTCATAAAGGAATAGGTTGAAGTCCTGGAAGAGAAGAGTAATAGTAGAGTGTTTACATAATTTACCAGCTAGCCCAGTTTCCAAAAGGCATAGCAGGTGAGACATTGAATCTGAAATATTCAGAGAATGTTATTTTCCCCAGGATGCTTTGATTTAAAAAAAAATAAAGAAAATAATAATATTCTTTTAAGTGAGGGTTTCTGTGCTAAAAATAAATAAATAAAATCACGTTCTCTTTTCACTATGCCCCTTAAAGAAGGGAATGTATTGTGTACCGTTTTCGGATAGCAGTTGTGTCATTTCAAAGACATACTGTTCAGTGTGTGGCTAATTCATCTACCCTCTGAACCTTCAAAATACCTAAGCATTTCCCAGCGGTAAACATGAGTGGTCTTGCTGACTTAGAGTTATTTGTAGGGTTACAGCTGAGCACATGCTTAGTGCTCTGTAGGATCAGAGCCCTAGTGAACTGCAGAGAGATTCTGATGAGGCAACAAAGCCTTGCTCAGTGGCCTATAAAAGACTGGTAACTTGATAGGGTCTTGGAGGTAGGAAAGAGGTAAAGTAAATAAAATGGCCCTGGCTGAATGTGAAAGGGCAATGGGAGGAATTAGAGAAATCAGAGAATAGCTTAAATCAATATATGCAATGGTTAACTATGATAAGTGTTAGCAGTTTAAAAAAATAAAGCAGCTGAAAAATAATGTAAGACTAGACTGGGAGTAAGTATAAAGCAGTGATGGAATATCTGTGCAAGCTGATTTAATTCATGTTTTATATTTTTTTTCTTGTGCTCTTTGTTATGTCTCTCTTTCTTTGCTTGTCATATCATCTATGCAATTTCAAGACCTGGCCTCTTTTGCAACTGTCTCCAAAATGGTAGGAAGTCCTTTCAGGGGTAGCTCAAGATCCAGTGTGTTTCAGCAGCAGCAATGGGAACTACACATTGTGGACTACAAACTGCTGCATGTCTGGGAAACTTCCTGATTCCTGCCAGGATGTGCCCTCTGCCCCACCAGCAGGAGGTCTCAGCACTGACTGAAGCTGGGAGCAGGAGGCATGCTAGTGGAGAGGAGGCTGCTGGACTGTAATCGTGTTCTGTTTCCTTACAGAATAAAACTTTGTCCCTGGTGGTTTGTCTGAGTGAGTCTGATCTGAGGTGACTACACACTGACACACAACAGAGAGGAGCCTCAGGCCCAAAGTTATGTAAAAATCCACCAGGCAGACGTACCCTATCTTGAACAATATCATACTGGGACAGTGAACAGGAGTGGGGTTACATGTACAATCTCCACACCAGAGAAGTTCTGAGTAATTTTAATACCAGACTCTAAAGATTCCTTGCCCTAGTTAGTTTTGATCCAACCTTGTGTGATCTCTTGTTTGGTTTGTTTGGATAGTACAGAACTTTGATATTTTAAAAGTGAACAGTGCATTATAAATCAATAAATGACATTTGTTTCTTGGCAAACAAGAAGAGAAAAGATGAGTTACAAAACTACAGTACATTTATACTCACGTATAAAATGCCTGGGAAAGAGGGTTTGTTGGGATTAGCCTGAAAGCCAAAAAAAAAAAAAAAAAAAAAAAAAAAAAGAGATCAATTTTCAGTGATGTATGGAAAAAGCTGCCTTTTGGGTGACTGTGAAGAGCTGATGAAGCCACATGAACCAGAGGGGCGAAGCTTAATTTTAATAAATCTTCATGGGCAAAGAAGCTAGAGGTGGTGAGAAAAGGAAGGTCTGCAAGAGCCTTTGGAGCTAGCAAGCAAGATTAGTTATAAGCTATTTAAGAAGTGCCCTACAGGTTTTTGGGTCTTATGGAAATGTGTTCGAGAAATAAGAAAAATCTTCTGAAATACAAAATAAGTTTACTACTTTTAGTGCACTTCTATTCCTCAAAACGTCTGGAATGAAAAATATTAAATTTGTCAAGTAATTAAGCCTTAATGCACGCTATTTTATATTGAATGGTCTTAAGCACAGAACAGTTCTTTCACAATAGTATGTAAGGCAGTTTGTGCATTTGGTTGCATAATTACAAGGTACACTAAGATGGTTTCAAGGTTAGCTTTGTTTCTTTAGCAAACCTGGCTAGATGGGACTGGAGAAGATTCAAGGTAAAAGCCCACTAGTAAAACAAAGACAGCATACCGAAGCTTTAAAAATATTCTGTTCCTTTTTCTAATAGTTTCTAGTTCAGCATCAGAAGAAATGACTTTCTATGATTCTTTATTATTGTCACGTGACAATGGTTCCTTCAGAGCGCTTCCATTTTGCAGGTAGTTAATGCATATTTAAAGACTGTTTGATTATGCATTCGTCCATGAAAGTGAGCTAATTCTAGAGGAACTGTTCTGGACTCTCAAGGAAATTATACTTTACCGCACTGCTAATAACTATTACCCATGTATTGGAGAGCTCTAAATGGTTCGGCAGGGTAAGAAGTATTAAAACTTATAAGATAGGTAAATAATAAGAGATAGTGAATTGGTTCTTATACAGTAAGAACACCATGGTGCTTTGCCCAAACTTCGATTTTAACCAAATGCAGACATTTTATATATTTGGAAGAGTCTAGATAAATACCCCCTCCCTAAACCTTTTGTAGGCCCCTGTCATAGGGTGCTTGGAGGGCCAGGCAGCCTAGTGGTTGGCACATGACTTCCAGCACCTTGTTTCCCTGACAGAGGTGCCTCATCCCTTAAGGAGGTGTGGTAGGGGGATCCAGAACCTCCCTCTCCACTAGGATCCAGTCCAGGGCCGCATGTGAAGCAACACCAGCAGGGTTCTCCTGGCAGAGATTTTAAAGTCCAATGCCCTGGGCTATTTTCTAGATCTCTCTCTTCAGTTTGGGATATGGCTCCTATAGTCCAAGCAGTCTGTAGTGGCTCACCTGAAGTAGCACTCACTTGTGGACCTTTTGCAGCATCCTGCTGCAGCCATGGGCTCTCTGGGCAGGGTGGATGTAAGATCAGAGGGGCCTAGCCCCAAAATGTCTCTATAATTAAATCACAGTTTGCTCACTGCTGGGTGCTCCTCAGTCTCAGAACAGTGCTTCTTCCCTGGTGGTTGTCCTGGCTGTTGGGCTATAAGTGATGCTCCCCTCATATAGGGAGGCAGCAAGCTCCTGCGTCTTCATCGATCTGCCCTGAACTGAGCCATGTTCTCTCCTTTTCTTCCCCCTCCAGGCCTGGCATTGGCTGCAGTATAACACGGTGGGGTAGCTGGGCCCTATTCGTGCTGGTATGAGGCTTCTCTGTGTCATCACAGCCTCTTATCCTTTGCTGACATGAGGATCCAAAGCTAGTCTCTCAGTCACTGCTAGATTGTCTGCTACTTTGAAATCTAACAAATTCTGGGGCTTGCCTGGAATTGGGGGTCAGAAGATATGCATTCTGGGGCATCTTTGACCCAATGAAGTCCTAAAGCACCTAATGTTTGATTAGACCAGATGTCAGCCAGAGCCCAGAGAGGACAGTGCCTTGTAACCATTTGGTCCTTAGTTATGATACACTTTGTATGAGTTTACCTTTAGGATTTTCACTTCTCATTTGAATTTTCAAGATATAAATTTAATGTTTCTGTGGATCTTTTATATAATGATGGCCCTACCTGGCCTTAGAATCTATTAATCAATGAAAACATGGTCACATTAAATCTACTGGTCCCTTCCCTTCTGGCCTTAGAAACTATGAACCTATGAATATAAATACCTTCATTCATGCTGAATTAAGTGTTGCTTAATGAACTTATTTAAAACAATCTCAATATTTGAAAACTTTGTAGCTATGGTCTTCTAGCAATGGGACTTCTTCAGACTTATCCTTGTCATTTCAAGGGGGCTTGTCTTGAGAATACATTGAAGAGCCTTAATTCTCTATATAGTTTCTCAATTAATCCTCTAATTTCATGTACAATTTTATTTCTTAAGAAAGTTTTTTATTTTGTATAATGTCTATAGATACATTCTATTAAATGTAAACTAGATCATGGGAAATAAAAGTTCCTCTTTTATGCAAATTTAATACGAGTCAGTATTGACTAGGTTAGCTGTTTCTCAGCCTGTAAATTAGCTTCTGAGAATCACAGAAAACAACTTCTGTTTGCTGTATTAGAATCAGGCCTACAATGCTTTGAGATGCAGAACACTGTTAATAAAATATATAAATTCATGGGTGTTATCACACAGTCTCTTCCTTGAAGAGCTTACCATCTAAAAAGACAAATTGATAAAAGGAGGGGGTAAAACATAGAAGTAGAGTGGCAATTGGTATGTCTTGACAGTACAAAGTCTGTTCAGAAACAGATTATCCCCAATTACCCTTGCTATTGTTCAAAATGTACTGATATGAGACTACTGTGTGATGTAGGTTTTAAAAACATATTAAATTAGCATGAATTAATTCAACTGTCATTTTCACAAGCATGGTAATTTACGACGATTATGGAAACATTATCATCCCAGTCAAATTGGGAAATATTTCATAGCACCTTCAAGACAATGATTACTCACTATCCTATGAAAATTGAGAAGAATGCAACAACAATTTAGCATCACAACATGCTTTGATTCCCTATTTTCCATTGTTAAATTTCAGCAGTAGATCAAGCTGATAGTTTTGTTGCTAAAAACTTAAAAATGGGCAAGTGTTTAAAAATAAACTGTGTGGCAATAAGGGAAACTATAGAATGGTAAAAGAACAGTAAAAATTCCTATATAAACTCCAATGAACTTCAGTTCTGACTTAAAATAACCCTGTGATCAGAATTCTTGGGGCCTTCTTGAACAGAATAACAATTGTGTTGCAATATCTGAAATTGTGTGACTACTTTTTGCAATTTGCATTGTGGATTCTTTTACTCTCATACTACTACACAACGTGTTGTACAGCTTGCCATTTGTCTTCACTGTGTGCATATATCTTATGTACTAGCATCTTTATCCTGACATGCAACTTTTACACAGCTATGCAGCAATTAGGAACTCATTCTGAATTACTGCTGATTTTCCCAGAATTAATGGCTTAATTATCTGCATCTTACAGGTATGCTATCTAGTATCTCCTAACCAGGAATGGGCCTGAACCAAATGCCATCTAAGATCTTCAACACTGGGGAAATTCTGGATTTAGATTTCAGGTCAGAGGCTCAGGCTTATTTATACCACTAACAAAATATTACCATCTCATTATAAATGTATATGAGGTTGCTGAGAGAGAAAGAGAGAGAAAGAGAGAGCAATTTTGTAACTAAAAATAAAATTAAAATAATGGGATGACTAAATTAACTTTTACCTGTCATCACATTCAAGATGGCAGCTATATAAAAATGACACGCCATCACCCCTAAATTAACAGGGTGCTGTGTAGGGAGTGGAAGGGATGGGTGTAGGAATAGGTTTTATTCTTTTGACTACCAGCAATACATCCAATACTTTAAGAACAAATAAAACAGTCCTTGCCCCAAGAAGCTTACAGTGTAGTTCAGATAAAACAACAGAGAAACACCTTGCTATCTTGTGTGTCAATATCATCTGGAGATAGTTTTAAGAAAGTTGCCAAGAAGAGAGCTTGAGGAAAGCACTTTAGATTGGTGAGTGACTCAAACCCATCACATGTTCAGGTCTGATCTCTTTCAGTAGGGCTTCCTGAATAGTGTAAAAAATTTTTCTGTAAACAGTTTGGAAACCTAGAAATTGTGTTTCAATTCATCCTGTTTATACTTCTCTGTATGCTGTTCGTGAACATTTATACAACCTAACTTTTGTCTGTATGTTCAGAAACAATAAATTTAAGGCCCACCACTGAAATGCATGTCATGAAGAAATGTGATTTATAGTGAAACTAAATATACTTTGGGTGAGAGTAGAAATAGTTTATTAAATCTAGGCTATCCAATCAGGAGGCAGAAACAATACTATGTAATTTTTAGGTAACCAGTCACAGCTCAAAATTCAGAATATTAAAAGTCAAGTGAATACTCACTACAATGAGCTGCTGAACACTTTATAGACAAATATGGTTATAAACAATTGGCTGAACTATTTTGAATGGTAAATTTGTTAAAATTTTGATCAGCTCACATGAACTGAAGAGGGCTATGTTTGACAAATGGTTTGTATGAAATAGTTTGTCCAGATCTCGGTCTCCTTTATTACACTGCCCAGCATCAAGTACTAACTTACATTAATGAAAGAGTGAACTTTTTATTCAACTTAATTTATAACTCAGTTAAATAAAGTAAGATGAAAGATGTTTTATCTATATATATTGATCTATAAATAGATCGATAGATATTTCTCTCTCTGTATGTAAAATCAGATTTCCCCCCCACAAATTTAGTTTACTTTTTCTAAATGTCTGATCTGTTTTAAATGAATCCATCTTTTTTTATGGGTTTGAGCTGTTACCCGCTGCATATCATTTTCTGCTTAAAAATGAAATTTTAACATATTTGATATTCCAGGACCAATATGCAGAGTCTAAATGTTCATTGAGGAAATAAAATATAGAAAAGAGAAGACATGATGAATAACACTGAATCTGAGGTCAGACACAAGGTTCTCAGAGCTAATGGAAAATATCATTCTAAGCTATAGCAAATGAGCCTTATGAGCATTACGAACTGCTGATATAAGTCTGGAAACCATCCTGAATGTCAAGGGATAGGCTTTTCATTTTCAATATTTGATTGTTCATATAAATATTTAATGAAAATATTATTAGACTGTTCAGTTGATGAAATAAACTGATGGATGTAGCAGCAAAAGAAGCTTACTTAATATTCACTAAATGATGGCCAAATTTATTTTGCATATTATACAAGTCTTTAAAGAGGTTTTTTATTTAAAACTTTTTAGCATTATTTAAAGCATCAGTACTACCAATACTTATGACTTTTTAATGGGACTTTAGAGCTAAATAGGATATTAGAATATTTGTTTGGGAAAGAAAGGCTCAAAGATACATGGCCAAAACAAGAAGGATTTTGGATGTAAGACTGACTTATGGTACTTTGCTTCTGCCTCACTGAAGTCTATCATAAATATTACCTTCTTGGTAGATAAAAATATAGTTGTTTCTGAAAAGCATGAAACTTCAGTAATGAAAAGGACAACTTGGGAAGATTACAAAGGACCGCTTAGCCCATAATGGTAGCTTTTTAATTTTAATTTAAGGATTGGACTAATCACAGTCACCAAAACCAACCAACCAACCAACCAAACAAAAAACATACAATGCCAGACTCCATTATAAAAGCTTTTTCAGACACAGGTCTCCAATGTACCTCTCTTCTGTGACCTAAAATACCCCAAGCTATTTGAGAACAGACAGATAAAGTATTTTGGAAAGAAAGCTCCATCTATTATGTGGTAGGTGTATGTGTTTCTGAAGTTTTTAAAGGAAAGCTAATGGATGCAGGGAGGGAAGATGAAGGGAAGCAGAAAATTAAGGTTTCAAAGTGATGACTCAGACATCTTTTTGAGTGTTACCTTTCCAAATGCCTTAATTTATGCATGTTACTTAGCGCTGGGCAGCAGCAATATTGCTTACTGCTGTGTTGCAGTTGCTGGGTGATTTTGCCATCACCATAACAATGTCCAGATATAAATGCATTGTCATCTACCTTACATGAGGCAAATACTATATTACGGGGTTAGCCAGTATGCCTCTGCCAATACACATGTTATGAAGACAGACATACAAAATCAGAATTATGCTAGCCAATAGACATTAAATAGCCAAAGCTAAAAGTCCACTATTATATACAATTTTATAAACTAAAAAATGCTACCCAGTATGACAGGGCATTGTCTAGTAAGCACGTTCATACTTAAGGTATCCCCTCTATACTTCCCATTAATTAAAATCCTACAAAGTAAAATGATAATTATTAAGGATTAGATTGTGACTCATTGTGCCCACGCAAGGCAGTAATTTGGAATAAGACACCCCCCCTCACCCCACACACACACATAGGTGAACTATCTGGACTGTGGGTTCAGGCACACAGGAGTAAGCAGAGACTCTGCTCTGTCCACTCCCTTCTCTTCCCCCCATCCAAGTAGCTGAGCCAACTTGGTGTATTAACTTACTGCTCTTGCAGTAAATTGCTACCCTCCTTTCCCCATGCCAGGAAAAAGGGATAGGCAGGGGAGGAATTATGCCTCAGAAGGGTGTGTGAGCATAGCTGTCTGAGTGTAGCCATGCCAACGCATACTCCATAATATAGACCAGTGGTTCTCAAACTTTTGTACTGGTGACCCCTTTCACATACCAAGCCTCTGAGTGCAACCCCCCTTATAAATTAAAAACATTCTTTTGTATATTTAACACCATTATAAATGCTGGAGGCAAAGCGGGGCTTGGAGTGGAGGCTGACAGCTCGCAACCCCCCACGTAATAACCACTCGACCTCCTGAGGGGTCCCAACCCCAGTTTGAGAACCCCGATATAGACGCAGCCTACACTGACGGAAGGGTTTTTTCCATTGGTGTAGGAACACCACCTCCGAGGTAGGCTAATGAAAGCATGCATCTGTTTACATGGCTGCATCTACACTGGGGGTTAGGTTGGCAAAGCTATGTCATTCAGGGGCTTTTGCATACCCCTGACCTATGTAGCTATGTCAATCTAACTTTTAAATATAGACAATGCTGCTCAGTCCTGTTTGTGGATGGAGCTGATTAGGCACAGCACTGGGAAGTGGGTGATGAGTAAAGTCACAGTGTATCTGCACATGTTATTACATGACATTTATCACAATGTAGCTGGATTCTGTCAAAAGTTAAAATAGTAATAAAAAAAACAGACTTGGAGCTAATAGCCATAGAAACAGTCATTTTGCCTGGCAACCCTACCCAGCTGCAGGGCCCCCTTGTCCAGATACCCGCACCCTCTCCCCCCAGAGCCCAGCTGAGGGCCCCCACAGCCCAGATACCTGCAACCCTAGCCCTCAGACCCCAGGGATCCAGAGGAAAAAAACAGCCTGATGCTCAGTCCCAGGCTCGCACAGAGTTTCCTGCATGCCACCCTCTCCTTCTCTCAGGGCGTGCTGGGAACTGCAACTGCCAGGAACCCTCTAGCTCTCTCCCCCTTCCTCCAGCAGTGTCTTCTACATGCAAGCTGGCTCTGCTGCGTCCAGCAGCCCCCTAGTGGTGGCCAGTAGCACTGCAGCCCATTTCTGGGTGGGAAAGGAAATTTTGTGCAAAAAATATTATTTCTGCAAAATTCTGCCTTGCGCAGTGGTACAGAAATCCCACAGGAGTAACAGCATTTATCACAGACACACTCTTGTCTTTACCATACTTGTTTGTTGTTAGCTCATGACCCCACTCACCCCCAGTCCCAAACCCATGTGCTCTGCAATATCCAGCCCTCTCCTGCAACATTTAGAGGAATAACAAGATCCATTTGCTCCTTTAAAGAGACGAAATCCAACAGCTTGCCACATTAACTGGTGTTAATATTGACTTTAATTCAGACACAGCACTATTGGTTTAGATTAATAGTAAAACAAGTATATTAACAAAAGAAGATAGGATTTCAAGTATAAAAGATAAAATTAGAAAGGGTTACAATCAAATAACTGTGAAAACATGCAACTTAATCTAGTAAGGTACAGCCTTTGTTCAAGATGGCTTTTCTCACACACAGTCTTCCAGCAAGATGATGGCTTACCTCCTAGTCAGGATCTCCTCCAGAAGACTTAAAGTGCTGTTTCTTTGTCTTCTTAGGTGAGAGAGATACAAGGGGTTTTCTGACCCTTTCTTTTATAGTCCAGTGAACCGTTCAAATGGATTCTTCTGAAGGTTATCCCTCAAAGTAAAGCTTATTCAAGCTGTGAGGAAGGCAAAATAGAGTCTGGTGGTGAAGGAAGCTCCATGCTCTTTCTTCCCCTGCTGGTGTTTGCTAAAATGCAAATTGTTCTGTTTTCCTGCCCTCCCCCCTTGTTAGTTTGATGCCGTTTACTGCTTATATGTAAATTGTGGTAAACCCGCATTCCTTTGTTCAGGATAGACCTGTTTAACGACTCCCCTTGACATGCCTGGTTTAAACACACTTAATCACAATTCCAGCATATACCCATACCTATTAATACACATACATCAGGAAAGAATATTCATGATGAGTGAATTACTAGTTTTCAAATGATACCTCACAAGGCATACTTCGTACAAAGATTATTACAATAGTTTGTATGGTGTGAATACAAGAGTGCTTAGGGTCACAATATGATTATTCAATCTTCCACTAATGGTGTGATAGGGAAGTAGAAATCAAACCCTTAAGCTCCAGAACATACATCATGAAAAGTTAAAGGAAACTACTTGAGCAGTCATTAATAGCAGAAGTGCTTATGTTTTCAAGTCTCGTGCCTGAAATGGAAGCATATAAAACATATTTTCTCCTAATTGCAAGAGGGAAAATACCGAAGCAGTTGAAGATAACTAACACATAGATGAACACAATAAGTTGGGAAAGAGTGAACATGACTTTTGTAAAGGGAAATCATGCCTCACCAATCCATTAGAATTCTTTGAGGGCATCAGCAAGAATGTGGACAAGCATGATCCAGTTGATACAGTATATTTGGACTTTTGCTACCCCATTCCCATGCTGAAGGCTCTTAACAAAGTAAGCAGTCATGGGATAAGAGGGAAGGTCCTCTTGTGGATCAGTAACTAGTTAAAAGATAGTATACAAAGGGTAGGAATAAATGGTCAGTTTTCACAGTGAAGAGAGGTGAATAGCAGGGTCCCTAAAGGATCTATACTGAGAGCAGTACTGTTCAACGTGTTCATACATTATTGGGAAGGAGGGGGTAAACAGTGAGATGGCAAAGTTTTCAGATGATACAAAATTACTCAAGATAGTTTAAATTCAAAGGTAACAGTGAAGAGTTACAAAGGGATCTTATAAAAATGGGTGACTGGGCAACAATATGGCAGAAGAAATTCAGTCATAAGTGCAAAGTGATGCACATTGGAAAACATAATCCCAACCATACCTACAAAATGATAGGGTCTAAATGAGTTGTTACCACTCAAGAAAGAGATCTTGGGATCATCATGTCTAGTTCTCTGAAAATATCTGCTCAATGTGCAGCGGCAGGCAAAGAAGTTAACAGAAGGTTAGGAACCATTATGAAAGAGATAGATGCCACTAAGAGGTAAATACCATAATGCCACTACATATATCCAGGGCTAGCCCATATCTTGAATACTGCATGCAGCTCTGGTTGCCCCATCTCAAAAAAGATATATTGGAATTGGAAAAAGTACAGAGAAGGGCAACAAAAATGATTAGGAGTATGGAACAACTTCCCTCTGAGGAAAGATTAAAAAGACTGGAACTGTTCAGCTCAGAAAAGAGACCAATGGGGGAGATGATAGAGGTCTATAAAATCATGAATGGTGTGGAGGAAGTGAACAAGGGAGTGTTATTTACCCCTTCACATAACACAAGGATCAGGGGTCACTCAATGAAATTAATGAACAGGAGTTTTAAAACAAACATAGGGAAGTATTTCTTCACACAACACACAGTCAACCTCTGGAACTAATTGCCAAGGGGTGTTGTGAAGGCCAAGAGTATAACTGGGTTGAAAAAAGATTAAGATAAATTCATGGAGGACAGGTTCGTCATTGGCTATTAGCTAAGATAGTCAGAGATACAACCCCATGCTTTGGGTGTCCCTAAACCTTTGACTGCCAGAAGCTGGGACTGGACAATGGGGGATGGATCACAGAATAATTGGCTTGTTCTGTTCATTCCCTCTGAAGCATCTGAAACTGGCCACTGTCAGAAGACAGGATACAGGGCTAAATGGACCATTGGTCTAATCCAGTATGGCCATTCTGTTGATGGATCACATAAAACTAATACTTTAGAATAAGTCATTTGACAAGTTCTTAGATCTCTATGGCCAGGTCTACACTACCGCGGTAGTTCGACGGCTGGCAATCGAACTTCCGGGTTTGATTTATCGCGTCTGGTCTGGACGCGATAAGTCGAACCAGGAAGTGCTCGCCGTCGACTGCGGTACTCCACCTCAGCGAGAGGAGTACCGCGGAGTCGACGGGGGAGCCTGCCTGCCGCGTGTGGACCGCGTCTGAACCGCGGTAAATTCGAACTAAGGTATGTCGACTTCAGCTACGTTATTCACATAGCTGAAGTTGCGTACCTTAGATCGAATTGGGGTGTTAGTGTAGACCAGGCCTTAGGCTATTTCTCACCTGCTAATGCATTTAAAGGCCAATGATGATTCTTTATTCCTTCCCAACAGAAACCGTATGACTAATTCATAAATATCAAAGTAGTAATCTGTTTTAGGGATTTGCTTTAATCTCTGTGATGGAAGTTTATCCAAATAAGAATTCTCTACCCAACCCAAACTGGGAAGCAAAATCTTCCTATAGTTTTGACAAATGTATCCTAACTGTATCAACATACACACACACTCTCTGTATTGTGTTTTGCAGAACACATTCAATAATATACAATATAATCAATTATTGACATTTTAAACTTTGAAATAAGCAATGAGGTATTTTGAAAGGCCAGACTGCAAAGAATTATCTGTATAAATGCCCCTACATAAACTGAGGTGATGAATGCACATTTTGTTATGTCACCAATGATGGTGGATGCCTATTTTGTTAGAAAGCACTTTTCTATTAGTCTGTGCTGTTATCACTTATTCGCACGTAACCTGATTCTGCTTTCTAGTTTTATATAACCGCGGCATCATACTGAGTCTGACTTGTAAAGAAACATTATTTTTAAAACGAGAAACTAGGGTGAAATGCAAGGTAGATAATTACCAGTCTACAATGAATATTTTACTACTGAGAATAGATATATAGGAATGTGACATTTATAAGTGCTTTTCATTCCAGGCTCTTGTAGTGCTTACAAATACCCTTCACAACTTAGCCAACCACTGAAACATAGCCACCTTTGGAGTGCAATGTGGCAGCTATCTTGCTCCCACATGACAGCTGTTGATTACTATGACCTGCTTCTTTTCTACAGTTTTTTTTTTCTGGAAAGTAGAAGGGGAGAAATCCTCCCACCAGGAGATAGTCAGAGACCATCTGCCATGACTAATTTCACATTTATTCCGGGCAGCAATTTCACCAAGGTTCCAGAGATGAAAACCCAGTTGCAACTTGAGTCAGTCTTTGTGAAATGAAGCACTGCATTCAGTACTTCTTCACTGTATTTTCAGCAGAATGTTTCTCATTTGAAATAATGGATATTTTTGAGTGCTTTCAAATTTCAAGCTGGGCTGCTTTGAACTGCTTACATGAACATTGGTTCTTGCTCCTGAATTGGCATAGTATACTGAGGAAGGCCAGGAAGCTGGGGCTTGTTACAGGGGTTCATGTAAACCCACGAAGAATAGAAAGGGAGGAATTCGTTCTGGGGAAAGTGAAATAGGACCACATAGTTTAAGTATACAGTTGTTGTAACCATGTTGGTAGCATGATATTAGAGAGAAAAGGTGGGTGAGGTAATATCTTTTATTGGATCAATTTCTGTTGGTCTCGTGCACCAATAGAAGCTGGTCCAATAAAAGATATTACCTCACCTACCTTGTCTCACCTAGTTTAAGGTCATACTGGATGACTGCTTCATGGACTGGAGCTCAAAGGAGGAGGGGTGAGCTTCCCCCTTCCCACTCACCTCTGAGGAACTATCAAGACTTCAGGCTGTTATACCCTGAAGTGAGGTGAAAATTCAGCTTCTTGATAGGATCTGAGATCCAGGGACATAACTGGATGACCAAGCAGCCAAGGGCAGAATGTCTCATGGATCCTGGGGTGGGCAAAGGGCTGTTTTGTTTTGGATTTTTCATTACCCCAGAAAAGGCCCTCATATTTGCCTGGAGTGTTAAAGTATCCAGGGCCGATAGGAAAGTTCTGTGAAGAGTAAGGTAAACTATCAAGAAGAGGTGACAGAAACTGAGGCAGGGGCCACAGTTCAACCGGAGAAGTAAGAGACCCCCATGACCCTTGATAGTGCTGACTTTGTTTTACTGGTGCCAGGCTGAGATTTGGGGTTGGAATAGGGCAATGTGACTGAGTTCTAGTGCAAGGCAGACATGATACAGCCTGATAGGAGATGCATTTAGAGAGAATGACGGGGATGATGCCAGATGATTTAACTGAGGGGACTTATCAACCATTTGTCAATGAGTTCCAAAATTAGGTTACTCTGATATCCCTGATTGCTCCTATAATCCCATTTGGCACTGCTATGTAAAAATGCTTTTTTTTCTTCTCTGTTTGGTACAATGGTTGCTACTGTTCCCCAGTATGGACATTATCACAGTTATCTATGCTTATGTGCACTCTAAACTATTACTGTAATGCACTCTACATGAGGTATCATTGAAAAACCACTTAGAAGACACAGTTGCAGCAGAATACAATAGCCCAGCTGCTTAATGGTGGTGTCAGCAGGGAGCATTGTTCCCTGTTCATTTTTTGGTGCAATTCAACGTATCAGCTATTTGGAAGTGCATTGTCTCTCTCCATGTGCTATTATGACAATTAAAATCAACTGATGTGTTCTTAGTGTCTAGGATCTAATCCTGTAATTGGATCCTTATGGCCAGACCCTTTAACCTAATGTAGCCCATTGGCTTCAACATGACTTTGCATGGGTATGAGGATTAAGTTTGGTGAATATGAATATAGTTCCTGGGCCTTAGGTACTTAGGGTGAAATCCTGGCCCCATTGAAGTCAATGGGAATTCTGCCATCAACTTCAGTGGGGCTGGGACTTTGTCTTAGGCTCTTTGTTTGTAGGCTGAGGATGGGTTATGATCAGTATTAAGTGTATACTTAAGAAAGCATACTCTTCTCTGAAATATACTGCTGTGACTGTATGTTGGGCAAATGATTAGTTAGTTCTTTCTCCGTTTGATTTGCCCATTGCTACTTAAGAGAGAGCCATACTAGAAATTTCTGAAGAGTTTGGATTAGCTACTAAGCAATTCCAAACTTCCTTAAAATGTCTTTTATCTGCTTTGAAGCGATGCCTATCTTCATATACATTTGCAAAGCATCTACCAGATTGTGGATATTGCTGGAATACAAATGAAACATTTAAAATATTTTCTTTTAACAAGTTCTGTTGATGCCATTTTATATTGTATTTGTGTATTGTAGTCTAATACAAAACTTAAATTCCAGGCAGAATCCTTCTCAGTTCTCCAACCCAGAGAAAGTATTTTAAGAAACAATCTATATTTTATATGGCAAAATGAGAATTGTTATATTTGATGTCCAACACATCCTGCATGAAGTAAATCAATTTAAGCCAAATCATAATCCTTTTTAAATGCAATAGCTCAGCAACTCAGAAGCTCTAAGACCAAATCAATAAGAACAAGACAAAAATGTAAGTAAGGTTGAAAGGTTTGAAAACAATGGATTAGAGACTGATCTTGTTAAGAAAAAAAAAGTAAGAAACAAACAGATTTTAAAATGTTTTTTTCCCCTTCCACACTCCTTTTTAAGCAAAGATCAGGACAACAAAAATGAAGAAAACACACATTAATGGTATTAGCATATTATCCTACTTTGTAACCATCCTATGCTCAAGTTCCCTTAACTACATCTGAACATTGGGGTTGGAATCCAGTTGAACTGGATATTGCCACACCACTACAGAAGCATGTAAGTGCCAAGAAGCCATTAGTGGCAAGTGACAAGAAAGGGCCAGTTTACAAGTAATCTTCATTTCTGAAGCCTTTCCTCAGTGTTGAGAGGAAGTCAGTCAGCTGAATCCCCATGTATCAACGCCTCTCTGCCTTCCAGGAACAGCATAAAGGAATCAAGGGGTCAGCCAAACCTTAGAGCATTTGCCATTCCTTGAAGTATATTTTGGGTTTGTTCAAGATCACAGCTATACAAAAGAACTACAGAACGGCCAATGCCTCCTCTATGAACTATTTACTGCAAGAAATTACAGCTTCTTCTGAAATTCAAACATGAGTTTTAATTTTTGGACAGTGGAAAATTTCACACCAGTTCTAAGTATTTTCGTGAAACTTGTAGTTGCTGTCCCAATTTTTATAAGAAATCATTAGTTTAAATTTCACCAAAGCCATTTCCATCAGTGAGAAGTAAATGGGACATTCATGAAGATGAATGGCAAATTCATTCCACTATGAATGAAACTAACATGATGTAAGGCACTCAGTTCCAACATATCAAATGTTGAGGAATCTAATTAAAAATATAAAACCAGTTCCTCAGCAGATATAAATCGACAAAGCTCCATTCACTTCAGATAAGCTACAAGAATTTACATAAATTGAGAATCTGGGCCTTAATTTTTCTTATAGATTTCAGGATACTTTTATTTTTTCTGCACAGGTTCTGACCCACAATCTATTTGCCATCAATTTTAGTGGGAGTATTATTTTCTCCTATTATTAACAGCAATGGCTGTCTAGTGTGACAGAATTGGGGGTGAGCTTCTACATGGAGGGTGAGAGGTCTAAATCCATTGTAACAGTGTTCCTGAATAACTCAAATTTTAAACTGAGGCAAAGGCTGTTTCTGAGAAAAATGAGCATACATATGAGGCAATCCATATGTTGACACCAGGGTTTGAGAGGAACGGAAACTGGAAATTGAAATCAGACCTCAAATCATAACTCACAGTGATATATCACTAGTAGATGTAAAATGGGTGTAGAGCATAACAACATTTTATTAACCTTAAATGCATAATGGAAGAAAGCAGTGCCACGGGCCCCACGAGTGTGAAAGGGAAGATCGGGTTGACAGGAGAGGTATCGTACCAGTGAAACTGTCATCTATCAAATGATAGAAAACAAACAAGTTAAAGCAAATTTCAGCTCCCTAGGATACAGTTAATCAAGGTCATTAGATCTAAGAATATTCCCTAAGCATCCATTAACTCAAATTTATTCATCTTTGCTATAATGGGAAAGTGCTGACCTGCCTAATTGTGCATGCAAGGTGAGCAATACTATTAAAAGAACTTTCCAAGTACCTTTTGTAGGCATGGATTTAAAGCAAGAATATTTTTGGTTTAAAACAATTACAAGGGTTGAATCCTGCACTGAGTTACATGGGAGTTTTTTCCTGTGTAAGGACTTTAGAGTTGGACCCACAGTCATACCATAGACCATTAATACAGTTCAGAATGCTCCTGTGTGTTTAATAAAACAAACAAATCCTTCTCACAAAGTTTCTTCTAAACATCACAAACAACCAATCATAAGAGTGGTCGTACTGGGTCAGACCATGCTCCATCTTACCCAGTATCCTCAGTGGCCCATACCAGACCTTCAGGGGAGCGTACAGAACATGGCAATAAGGGAGTGATCCACACCTGTCTTCCATTCCCTGCTTCTGGTAGCCAAAGATTTAGGGTTGCCTTGAGCACAGGGTGCATCCCTGACAATCTTGCTAATAGCCACTGATGGACTTATCACCCAGAAAATTATCAGGTTCTTTTTTGAACCAACTTATACTTTTGGCCATCACAACATCCCATGACAATGAGTTCCACATGTTAGTTATGGGTTGTGTGAAAAAGTACTTCCTCTTGTTTGTATTAAACCTCCTGCTTATTAATTGTATTGGGCAATCCCTGTTTTTTCTATTGTGTGAATAGGTAAATAACACTTCTCTGTTCACTTTTGCTACACCATTTGTGATTTTA